>NW_010522151.1:0-2251 GCF_000687285.1 Phaethon lepturus
AGGGCGGCTCCCTGGGCGGGGGCGGAGCCTCCCCTCCCCGGAGGCGGGAGAGCCCCTCACAGGACGGAGGTCCCGGGCGGCGCCGCCGGGAAGGTGGGCGGGCTTTTGTGAGGTGATCTACGCTCGTCCTAGGGTTTTAGGTTTAGAAAAAAATATATCTATCTATACACACTTAAATTTGGGTTTCCCCAGCCTACTAGGAGACAGTAACTTTTCTTCGCAATGTCCTCCCGCCCACCTCCAATCTAATGCTCTAACATGGCTGATTTTTTTTTTTTAACTGCTCTCTAATTTGGCATCTCCAAAACAGTATCGCTTAATAGACTTGGAAAAAAAAAAGGACGAGGAAGCTCTGCAAGTGGTTTTTGAAAAATGCTTAACGTTCCCTCGTTAATGCTGTTTGTGAAATCCAGAGATAATCCCAAATTACATCCTGTGACATTCTTTAGCCTTGAGGTCTGCTTGGGACAGCACTGCCTCTACCACGATCTCTGTCAGGCAGCTGCAAACTGCACGTTACGAGTAAGAACCGCAATTTCCTTTACGTCAGTTGGAGCTGTGTATTTTACACGCTTTGCCCCTAAGGCGGGACTGGCAGTAGGTCACACAGGTGGTTTTCTGCACGGCTGTAGTAGGCGGTAGCTATGTGTTTTGCTGCCCTCGGTGTCTCGCTGCTTGCAAGTATTTGCTTGTTTATAATGCGGAGTATTGACCAAAAAACCACGTCCTGTATTTCAGAAGCACCATCTGTGGCTGAATGTGACAGGTACTAAGTGATACATTAAAATGCGGAGGGCCCTCGAGTTTTTCTCGAAAGGTATAATGGGGAAAATAATCTCAAAAATAAACTGCAGTGAAAAAAACCTTAAATATCAAAGGGCATTACACGCAGTCTGTGTTCCTGCACAGGGAGTCAAATCAGGCAGAAATATGGCGCAAGCCACACGGACACCACTGAGGGCAATGCATCCTTCACATGATGGGACTGTCTGGTGAGTCTGGGATTGACCTGAAAAACATTTTATTTGAAAGATAAATTTAGCATGGAAAACAGTCACCAGAGTTTACTGCAAATCTGCTTTTTGAGTTGATCTTCTGTTGGATGCTGCCTGGAAATCTTTCTACGTGATGCTGTAAGGCTCTGGGAATTAGCGTGGGATCATATTTATCCACGTCTTCTCAACCACAGATTCATACTGTTTTAATTTAAAGCTTTATTATAGGTTGCCTGTTTTTCTGAAGGGCAAACTGGAAACATAATTTCTGGTGTCATAGGTCAGGACGATGGCTTGGGTTGTAGGAATATTTTCTTCTTGACTATGTGGCTGTTAATGCTTGGCTTTGTCCCTTAGTTGCAATTCTTGACTATTAATGGTTGCCTTTAGAAAGAACACATCTGATTATGCAGTTCTCATTTTTTAGTATTATTAACTAAATAGTTTGCCTTATTTTGATTTTTCTGGCTTTGAATTTTTCTTAACTTCCTTACTTAGCAACAACATTTTTGGCAAGGCTGTATACAGGCAACAAGCTAGCATGTGAAATTACAGTAAGCACATATAGGAAAAGTTTAATTGGTATGTATTTGGGACAAGTACCCGTTTTGAAACCAGTATCTGAACCAAATATAGTTCATGTTGGACATGAAAACCTGGCATATGTGAAAGCAATGTATTGCTTTAATGTCAGTATTTGATGAGGAGAGATGGGCTGTTTTAAGAAACATGAAATATACTGACAGCAAACTCCAGTCTCTGCTGCGTCACAGGATCACAGAGCCGTGGAGGTGGGAAGGCGGCTCTGGAGACGCTCTCAGCCCCTGTCTCAAGCAGGGTCAGAGGGAGCTGGCTGCCCGGATCATGTCCCGTTGGGTTTCTCAGGAGTGTCTTTACAGACGGAGACTTCATAGCCTCTCCGGGCATCCTGTTCCAGTCTTTGGTTTTACGGCAAGGGCCTCAGCAACGCGCTCCGAATTGCCCTGCTTTCGGTTCGACCTGATGGCCAACACTGCTAATTTTTTGAAGTGCGCTCCGCGTTCATGCGCTTCAGATCCAACTCTGAAAAAAAAGCCGAACCCAAACCAACCTCCAAATTAGCAGTGTTACGGCAATAACGCATTCAGCCATTATACCCAGGCCTGAAGCTTTGGGTTTGGTTTTTTTTTCCCCCCTCATCAAAACTTACTGTAAAGGGATGCCATTTACACCTTGCTTCGTGCTCAAAAACTGCGCTCGGTGCTCGCTCAATAGCT
>NW_010522152.1:0-5750 GCF_000687285.1 Phaethon lepturus
CATTCACCACAACTCTCTGGGCTCAGCCATGATGTAGCATGGGGAGGGTTTTTAAAAGCTGCAAAACAAATATTTCCCAAATTAACTATTTGGAATAATAAGGATGCTCTCACAATAATACACATGCTGCTCTCTGAACACATTTGACCTAGCAGAAAATCACGAATAAAGTAGATTTTTTTTTTTCTCTTGAACAGAACCATACTTAAAGACACTTTATATCCATATATTTATGCCAGAGCATAGTTTTAGCAGGTGTTTTGTGACTGTTTGCCACATTTACTAGTTTCAATTGTTAAGGAACTTAGAGGAATTAAGGCAGAAGTCTTTCACTGCAAGTTTTTAGATTAATATGCTTTCCAGATTCCTACTGAGATCTCCTGTCAAAAAGTCCTTTCGTGATGTTTCATTCTGCACAGACCAAAAAAAAAGTTATTCTCTATTCTGCTGTTATTCTGCCAACGCATAAGCACTTAAGTTTCCTGTGTTTTGTTTTATTTTGTTTTTTTAATAGGGATCTTCTCCCTCAGGAAGCAGCCAGTATGGTGGGCAGGTGAGTATATTCTCTTCCCATCCCATTACTCCTAACTTCTTTCTTGTACTGTCGGAATCAGGTCAGTTACTTGATGCTGAAGGATACATTCATTCGGTCATTTTACTGAGCTTAAATAGTTGAGGCAATATCCATTAAAGTCATTTCAGTAAGCTGAATAAAAGAATTGGTTACAATGCATTACTGTTGTGTGTAAAATGTTCCTTTGAATATACTATAATCGCTATACTGTATTTCATAACAATGCTTTCTTGATTAAGAATAACAAATTGCTATTGTTCTGTTGTGCAGTGGATAGCTTAAGTTTCAGGTACCCCAGTTACTTTTTGTTCAAATAACATCCAAATAACTTTGTCCTAAGTACTGCACGAATTGTCTCAAGACAGTGATAGAAGATTTTTTCATCCAACTAATAGATGTTTGATTGACATCTTACAGGGTTCATACTCTTCTGGAGGCAGACAATATGGTAAACCAGTAAGTAAAAAAATTTCAAGTTTACCTTTCTTTTTTCTTATAAGCCGGTTAAAAAATTATATCCAGTTAGGTATGAACTAGACATTTTTCTGAGAATTACTTAAACATGCAAAGTGTCACATGATTTACTTATCTGGGATAATCTCAACAAATGCAAACACAGTATTTATTTTCACACAGTTCCATAGCTTTGAGACAGCATTTTACCCTGTAACAGAACTTCTAGTCAATCTCTGGATTAGTTCTAGTAATCACAGAATGAGATTACAGGATCTTTATTTTTTTTCGTAAGAGACTTCTGAACAGTTATTTCTATTTAAATTCATAGTAATGATACACTTTGTGCTCAGGGCTCACTTTTTCATTGATTTTATACACATTTGTCTTAAGTGTTTCTGGCTTGCTTTGAAGAAAATATTTTCTTTTTCTTTTTGAAGGAAATAATAGTTGACATTTGACCATGCATATTTTCATTTTCTCCCATTTCAGACCACTTTTTCACTATATAATTCAGACCTTGCTCTTGTTGTCATTGAATACCAGGAGATATAAATAAGCACACACAATGTTTTAGCTTATCTCTTATAGAATATAAGATGTATCTACCTGTTATTAAAAAGTGGGCACAAATGTTACATTTTCTTATACATGAATCATAAAAGACATTTTGTATACTGCATTTGATGGCATTTCTTAAAGAGTCAATGCTTGTAAGATTTCCTGTTGGCTATGCCATTCGAATAAGCAGAGCAACTTTGCCAGAAATCTGAATAAGACTCTTCTAGAACATCTGATTTTTCAGTATCCACTTTTATTTTCAGTTACCTTCCTTATTAGAGCTTTCTCCAAGTAGGGCTGTAAAGAACTCTAACATTAACATTTTCTCTTTTTTTCCTCCCCAAATCTAACTGTAGACTGATTCCAGGTGAATTAATGATTAATTGGACCTTATTATTTTTCACTTTATATATATTAAACACGTAACTACATAACAGCTCTGTCTTCTTGAGAACTTGGAAATAATTTCTCTGACTAATACATCATTCAAAAGAATACTTGTAACAGAAAGATGTTAAGTACTTGTATTTCAGATAAGCTTTTTCCTGGGATTTTTGGATGACTGGTCACAAAATAGTGTTCATTCTCCCGTGGTCCTTTATTCTAGATAGCAAAAAGTACAAATAGGCTTAGAGTCAGAAACAGGGAATTTTTTTCAGGGTTCATCTTCCTCAGGAGGTAGTTATCCAGGAAAACCAGTAAGGATATTCTTCTTTCAATATTCCACAACGAAGTTAGAAAAGTGGATGTTGGTATTTAAAATAGGTAACAATAATGACAGTGAAATTTAAAGTTATGTTACAATGGTGAATGTCTGAAAAAAATTACCAATAAAAATTGGAATATTTTGTTTAAACTTGAACCTTAGGATGAGGCAGCATTCAGTCCTCCCATAGGAAAGTTTTGATATACTCCTTGTTATACTTTATTTTGATATACTCATAGCAACAGGCTTGGATCATTCTATTTATGTATTTAAATATCAGGATAACTATTTCAGTTTCAAACTTTGTAGTTCAGTCAATAATACATTGCTTTGAAAATCCTCTGAATCTATTCATGGAATAAAGAGGACATAGCTGTGCTTACTTGAGACCGTTCAGGTTAAATAGGGAAAAAAGTACAAGGAAAAAGGTAAAATAAAAGTCAGTATCAAAATTACTAGTATCTAGGGCATTTTCAAGACTGCTGTGTGCTCCTTGGGCACAGTTCACTAAGAGTCTTGTACAACAAAAATAAATGGTTTATAATTATTTTACAGGGCCTCTCTACCTCAGGAAGCACTTACTCTGGGAAACCGGTAAGAATACTTTCGTCACAGCATTTTCATCTTTTCTTAGTAAACAAAGAACCTGTGTGGCTGGTAAAGCAATTTCGGGATGATTTGGTCTGAAGAGAACGTTTTGTATTAGTTCCATTTGTATTCGAGCATATTTAAAGAAACCGCTGTGGAAAATATGGCCTCAGCCTGGGAAAGCTATTTCAATAGCAATTATTTTAAATCTGAATCTGTCTTGTTTCACATTCCAGTTAGTGGCCTTGTTACATTTTGCTGTCCACTATTTTTAAATTCCTGTTCTCTGTGTAGATTTTTATAGGCTCTGCTCAGTTAATCCTTCACTTTTTTTTCATAAGCTAGATTGTTGAGTATTTCACTGGCAGATTACCTGGTTTTGCACTTTTCTTCTTTGGTTGTTTTTTTCTTTCTCTGTACTCATTTTTTAAACATCCTCTTTCAACTATAAAACTCTGTATAGAATATGATAATGGAATGAGAGGAAAATAGACTTTTGCCCTTTCATCAATTTTAGATGAAATTTTCAGATGTAAGATGAGATAGAGTGTGTAACTAACTACTTTATCTATGCAAAGCTACTTTCCTCTTGAACGACTTAAAACCATGGTGTGGGTTAAGCTATTAAAGTTTTGTTGATCACAGGCAAAACTGTGTCCAAAACCACTGGGTGGGAACACTTCTAGATTTGTTTGTTTGTTTGTTTGCAGAATTCATCTTCCTCGGGCGGCAGTCAAGTGGTAAGAACTTTTCCTCTTTGTAGTTTCTACTGGTTTCTTCCTATACATATTGTAGAAAAATTATTGTTTATACTGTGAGCTATCTGTCAGACTTCCTATACCTGAATAAATGTTTGAGAATACATGTGCAGCATAATAAATGGGAGTAGTATCAACAAAAATGAGGAATAGTGGGACCACATAAATGCTTTATACTTTTGATGCTGCCTATCACTTGAAAACTGAACACCTGTTGATTTACGTGTACCATAGATGTGGCTCATCATCTTTCAACATCAGAAGTGTCTGTGTAATAGGAGAGGCTAACTTTTATAATAGTAATAAATAGAACTATTTTGATTTGGGTTTATCAAATTGCGCTCTCTCTTTTTTTTTTTATAGAGCTCTGCTGGGAAACACTCCACTCCCCGACTCCTGCTGTTATTCAGTGTTTTGAGTGCCTTTGCTCTCTCTGCTGCTACATCAAAATGGTCTATGTGAACTTCTGAAGAGTTGCTTGGCATCCTAGACATAGATTATATTCAGTAATATTAGATCAATTACTTGATGTAAGAAAAAAAAAATACCCTTAAGTCAAATTGGCAGATGCTACTTGGCTGTTATGTTGTAAGTCTAGCTAGTATGTCATGCCTCTCATTAGTTTACCTTTGGTTTTAGTGATTAGTAGATATCGTTAGTTTTTTCAGTGTTTTAGACATAATTTTAAGAGAGCATATCGTACCCTACCTGTATGATTTATTTTTATTTTTATTTCCGATGGGAAATGCAATGAACACCTACCTGAAATCTGATTGGTGCAACAAACAAGTACTTAGAAAATACTTGGTTATTAACCAAAGCAGAGGAGGTCAAACAAATTGTTGTATACGCAAACTGAGCACCATGCCTGGTCATCACCACATAAAATAAGGCTAATGTAAACATCCGATAAGCAGTCCTCGATGGGACAGAAGAAAAGATGACAGACTAATACCAGAGTATTGTTTTTAGTCTAGTGTAATCAAATGCAAGTTTAATATGGAGGTTGCAAAGCAAAACAAACCCCAAAAAATTTCCATAGGACTGAAATTTTGAGGAATTAAAGTTTATTCATTAGAGAAGCCAAACAGCTCAGAGCAAAGCAATACTGAACTCTGTTCAAGCTGCTTGCAAACACCTAGAGTTCTGTGGAGAAGCGCATGAGGCAATGTGCTCCAGATTAGGCTGATAGTCTAAAAGCTGCTGAAAAGCAATGTATTTTCCCTTGGGAAGAATTGGAAATTTAATTAAGTTCATAAACCTGATAGTATCTTGGTTTCTTTTCTCAAGTACTTAGTCTAACCTGTGATACCCAATATATCTGCAAGTTTAATTTCAAGAATGATGCTGACACCTGCAAGCAGGTACAGTAAATGTGGTCACAGAAAGACCTCGGCCCACGTTTTAGTTCAGGAGCAGTTCCACATCTTGCAGCGAACTCTTTTGGAGCTGCCAGAGCAGCCTTCTCTTTGTGTAGTGACCCTTGCTCTGGCACATAGTTAGCAGCGGCGTGTCCCTTGTACTGCTGCTCCTGTAGCTCCTGTGTCAGCCACGGGCTGTGCTCATTCGGTGTTGGCAAAGTGCATTCTCCTAAAGCATACTTCTAACTAGTGTCTTAATGAACATGTGCCTAGTATTAAAATTACATTTATTAGTAGTATGCTTCTCTCCCGTGGTTTACAGTTATAGTTGATGAAATGTACTTCCGTCCCCGTTCTGCTACCACCTGGGATTTTTCACCCATTTTTGTCCCTCGGGCGCTGTATACACCATGCAGGACACGCTGTCCTTTCCTAACCGTCAGTAAATCAACCTAAGTATCTGAAGCTGTAATTGAAGCACAAAGGAGTTTTGCCTAAATATGATCTTCAAAATTTGTTCCTTTGGAACGCGCAACAAGGCTCTCGGGGAGAGGTCCGTATCTTAATTTGATCTAGTCTGGCACTTTAATAAATTAATCGTGGATTTCATACAAAGTACTCGTGTCGGTCACTGCTGAACAACCCCCCTGAAGTGTTTCACCTTTTT
This sequence comes from Phaethon lepturus, assembly GCF_000687285.1. Taxonomy (NCBI): domain Eukaryota; kingdom Metazoa; phylum Chordata; class Aves; order Phaethontiformes; family Phaethontidae; genus Phaethon; species Phaethon lepturus. Next base: position 5,669 of record NW_010522152.1, read on the forward strand.
TGGGTGAAACACTTCCCCCCGCTTCCGTCCCGTGACGGACCGGAGCCCGCTGCAAGGCGGCTGTGGCCCGTGGCCTCGGCCG
>NW_010522153.1:0-1632 GCF_000687285.1 Phaethon lepturus
TCCCGGGCACCGCGGCCGCTCCCTGCCACGGGCGCCTGAGCAGCCGAGAGCACAGCGCTGGGCAGCAAGATCCCCGCTTCGGCTCCGCCTTTTCCTGAGGGCCAATATTTGGTGTAAAATGCACAGCCTGACCTGTTAATTCCTTACAGACACCCAGGTGAAGACATGGCCTGGGCGGTCCAGAGCACAGCAGCATCCCCCCGAGGCAGGACAGGAGCCGCTGCCCGGCTTGCCTGTCTCCTGCGCTCTGCCCAGGCTGCCACATCTCACCACGGCTGCTCAACGGGGCTGTGTGCTGGAAAGGTGCCCTTGGAGAGTGAATTCCTCTTGCCCCAGTCCCCCATGTGTTATGTACCTGGATGCTGCCATCCACTTGCTCTTTGGCTCCTCCACTGCTGCTGCCTGCCAAGAGGCCGAAGATCTTGGGCAGAGACCCACTTATTAGGGCAATAACCATTCCTCATACATGTTATGACAGGGCTGAGTCTGAGAGTGACATTGTGAAGTTCTGTCAGGCTCCGAGCTTGTGCATTTTCCCCTTCCAAGGCTGCTGACAGCACCCCCAGCACAGCTCCAGACCTCTGAGTTCGGTCCTCCTGGCCCCTTATACCTCCTATGCCCATCAGAAGATGCCAACATGTGATGAAGACTCCATCTCCCGAGGCGCTCAGTCCAGAACATCCTGACCCAGCAGCACAGCACCAGCACAAGATGGTAACGAGACGCTGGCACTGCGTTTCTTAACTCACAACAGCGTTAGGGTGACAGCTTATTGCAGTACGACTGACTGCCTGCCTTCGGCATGGCTCAGTCAGGCTGACTGTGCTCCAACCAGGACCTACGTGCCCTTGTCCAACCGCGGGAACCCCAAACCAACCCACGCTCTGAAAAATTCCCATCGTGTGTCTGGTATCAAAATCCATGGTGACATCTCGGCTCTTGCCAGCTAGACCAGCTTGGTACGAGAGCAGCTGCTCGCATAGATGGAAGGCAACAGCGTCTGACATGGCGCTGATCCTTAACCCAGGGCCTGGCACATCCAGGCTGAACAGAGAATCACAAGAAGAGGAAAAAAAGCAAGCAGGAGACGTGCTTTCAGGTCGGGATGCCTGTTCTCATCACACAGCCGCACCTGGCACTTCACGGCACCAGCGTGAGGACGCAGGTGATGTGAAGAGCTACCACCCGATAAGAAAATGGACCAGCGCTGCTCCTTGCTGAGTTAAGGACCCCGCTAAGATTTGGTCAGCCGTTCCCTCTCTGCTCGCTGCTCGCTCACTTCTCCAGGCTCCTGCAGACAGTCATCTCGCCAGATCTGACAGCCTCCTGCACTTTCTCCTCACCCCGTTTCAAATCCACTGGGAACAGCTCCGCGCCCGGACTGTGACCAGCCAGCCATCCCAAATGAGCACCTCCTAAGGTAGAGAAAAAGGACAGAAAAGCTCAAAGCTCGTTGCAATTTCCTCCCCAGTTAATCAGATCCCTGCGGCGAGTCAAGGTAGCTTCATTCCCCGCATCTGCTTCTCTGTGCCTGCAAAGCAAAACCCCGCACAGGGCAATCCATTAAAAGCGAGGAAAACTGCAGGCTGGGAAAAACCGCTCGTGTACGAGCAGGGCTGCGGAAAGTGCTCC
>NW_010522154.1:0-623 GCF_000687285.1 Phaethon lepturus
GGGGGCTGGGGGGAAGCTATGGGTCTACGTGGGGGTCTAGGAGGGCGACCTGGGGTCCAGAACAGCACCCGGAACATCTCTAGGCCCCCCCCAAAATGTCTCACGATATCACTTATGGGGCTACTGCTGGGTTCTAGGTGCGTCTAGGGGTGTCACTGTGTCACTTATGGGGCTGGGCCAACCTATGGGTCCACTTGGGGGTCTAGAAGGGCGACTTGGTGTCTAGAGCACCACTCGGAAGGTCTCTAGGCCCACCAAAGCGTCTCGCAACGTCACTTCGGGGGCCGCTGGTGGGTTCTAGATGCGTCTAGGGGTGTCAGCGTGTCACTTATGGGGCTGGGGCCAACCTGTAGACCCACTTGGGGGTCTGGCAGAGCCCCCCCCGAGACCTAGAACCCCGCTCTGAAGGTCCACAGGTCCCCCTAACGGTCTCAACGCCGTCACTTACGGGGCCGCTGCCGGGTTCTAGGTGTGTCTAGAGGTGTCACCGCACCGTCTATGGGGCCGGGCCAAGCTATGGGTCCACTTGGGGGGCAGGGGCGAGGGGCTTCACTCACCGGTCGTAGTAATCGCGCTGGAAGTCGTAATCCAGGTCGAAGGAGGATCTGCAGGGACGGAACCGG
>NW_010522155.1:0-280 GCF_000687285.1 Phaethon lepturus
TTTCTGGTGTCCCGAAGGCACAGGAAACGTGCCGGCACGGCCGCCTGCGTGCCAGATCCCTCGCCGGAGAGCCGCCGCGGCCTTTTGCTTTCCCGCTCCATCACTGCCGTCCGGAAGCCAGGGCCGAGGGTTGAGCCGGGTGCCACCGCAGGTGGCTGCATGCCAGCTCAATTTTTCTGGTGTTAATAACATCACGTAACGATGTCACCTTGATGTCACCTGGCTGCACACCTACCCTGGACCTGGATGCTGCCCGGGGCCGTGCCCTGTGGCCGTGGTC
>NW_010522155.1:478-921 GCF_000687285.1 Phaethon lepturus
CACGGTGGGATCTGGGGGGGCTGCCAGCCCTCCCCTCGGATTTCAGTGCTCGGTGGCAGAGCACCCTTCCCTCCTGGCCTCTGCCTGAGCACCTCAGGGTGCTGCTTAGCAAATTAGCACCCAAATGAACCTGCTGGCCTCTAATTAGGGGTGAGTCTTTGAGGACGTGGTCAGGGAGGAAGGCCCCCCCTCCGAGGGGCTGCCGCGATGCTTTATCTGGGTGGACAGATCCCTCCTAATTGAGCAGATATTCCATGTTCGCAAACAGATGGCTCCTTTGCATCAATTATTCCTTATCTGTGTAACCGGGGATGATTTGCTGACAGATAGCGCGGGGTGAAGTTAAAGCAAGGAGGCGGCCGGTGCTGCGCGCCGGCTCCGGCTGCTGCCTGGGGGGTCCTGGGGGGCATGGGCGGCGAGGGGGGACGGATCCTGGCTGCCCC
>NW_010522156.1:0-280 GCF_000687285.1 Phaethon lepturus
GCTTCTCCACGTTCCTTTGGTTGCTTTTTTTGTTTGCTGCTTCTTTTCCTTTCTTTTTTTTTCTTTTCTCCTTTTTTTTGGTGGCGCTGAGCGTGTCTCTATTATTTTGATTCTTTTCATTTTGTCTCTTGTTATGTTTTATTATCAGGTTCATGGGAGACTGTAACAATCCCCCAACAGTACCAAAAGATCCCGCTCCCGGCTTACGGGGCTGCTGTGCTAAACGGTGACGCCTCGTCCCATCCGTTCCATTCCCTGCCTCCACCTCCACCTCCACCAC
>NW_010522156.1:401-655 GCF_000687285.1 Phaethon lepturus
TCTTTCTTTTCCTTTAAAGTGTGTATCAAGTCTTTTCTTTCTGCTCGGCCTCTCTCCCCCTTGCCGCGGTGTGTTTGCACGCGGGTGCGTGCAGGCGTGTGCAAGCGTGTGCACGTGGGCACGTGTGCGTGCATGCAGGCGTGTGCGTGCGGATGTGTGCATGTGCGTGCATGCAGGTGTGTGCACGTGTGTGTGCATGCGGGCAGGCGTGTGCGTGCAGTGCGTGCAGGTGCGTGCACACATGCATGCCGTCG
>NW_010522157.1:0-274 GCF_000687285.1 Phaethon lepturus
TATGATTCTAAAGTGTGCTGCTGTTTTTGCCTAATGCTAAAAGAACCAGTTTTGTGCTGGTAATAATAAAGAGCCCTCATATAAGTGAAATCACATGAATTGACCTTAGAAGATAAAGGAAAAAAATATCTTGTTGTAGCTTTCAGATTTATGATATGTAGTATGAATAATGCTTACCAAAAAGCATACTGTAGCTTTTCTATGTTACTATTAAATAGTCAGTCCAGTTACTTGACGGGGGGAGGGGGGGGGGGGGGGGGGGGGACCGATGTTT
>NW_010522157.1:301-2224 GCF_000687285.1 Phaethon lepturus
GCTGGACTTCTGTGTAGTATATAACTTCTTAGAGCAGTAGTGTTAAATTTTACGATTTATTTTCTCATTCCACCAAATATTTTGCTTTCAAACTGAATCGAGCATGACAAATAAGAAGTTTCCTTTTCTTACTAATATTGAGCTTACAAATAGCATTTTTTTAAACACTTCTTGGTTTGAAAAAAGAAAGACTGAATTGATTACATCAACTGTATATGCTTTGGAAAAAGATTGTGAAGAAAAAAGCAGTTTTTTGCGTTTAGATGTCTGACAGGTATTGCAGTCATCTAAAAATTAAAACGGATTACCTGATTTCTTTTAAAGCTCTTTTAAAACTTGCTCAAGATTTGACTTAGGAATATATGGTGCACAGCAACAACATGTAGAAGTGCTCATTTAAGTGTACTTCTGGTGGTCTGTAGAGGTACCAGCCTCTGATCAGGACTTCCCAAAAGGTGTCTCATTCACTAACCAGGCAGAGACAGGAAGGTGGTGGCAAGGAGGTAGGCCAGGGGGTGTCTGGAAGTGTGCTATAGAGCACATCTCATCAGCTTGAATTCCAGTTGTGGTGGTGGAGAGATTATAGTGGTGCTGATCTTGTCTGCAATGTTTTGGTATATTGCACTTTGAAGGGAAACTGGTGGACTGCTTATATTTTGACTCGGAAGTGTGTAACACTGAAACTTCTTGCAGATAGCTTTTTCTCTTTTCTATCTGGAACGTTATATCTGGTAACTTGGGGTTGAATTGTTGCCTCCCCCCAGTTCTTGAGTTTCTTGAGTACATTGAGAAAGAATGGGCATAGTTCTAAAAATTAATCTGATATTTTAGTTCTTGCATTTTCGTTCAGGATCATGCATTGTGAGTGGTATTTGACAATTTAATTGCTTGATTGTAGTTTGAAATGGCATCTATGAAACCTTGTAAACTCCTGTTATTTCTAGTTGCAGGTAGTGATTGCTGTGTAAGTATTTGAGGTTCAGGAATACTATTAGATCATTTCATGTGTCACTAGGATATAGAAATTTATTTCTGAAACTGCCATATGATTATTTTTCTCTCTTATTTTTCAGAAGCTATTCTTCTAGGCCAGAGTTTTAGAATGAATGCTTCTGGTTTGACAGTTGTTGGGTAGCAAATTGAATAGTTTTTTTTAAAACCTATGTTACCGATAGTAGAAAGTTATGCTCAAAAATAATTGTTTAACTCGAAGAATATTTTAATCTCTATTTTCACGTCCCTGTCATGTTGTCACCAAAATCGGGAATAAACCTCATAACACCAATGTAGTGTTAAAAGGCAGACATTCTTTATTCACGGCGCTGGGAACACGGGGGATAGCTCCTCCCAAATCGTGTTCGTCGATCAGTTCAAAAATCAAACATTTATAGGCAAGATTAATACATATTCATCAAGTTTCCATTCAATGATTGGTTAAATATTCCTCGCCTCACATGTAAATGACCACGCATGCTCACTATAATTTCTTGGGATTTTACTTCCTTAATCTTTTGAGTCGGAGGGTTTCTTGAGTGGGTGGTCTCTGAGTCGGTGGTCGTGATCTCCCCCTGCCGGAATTACCTTTCCTACAAAGTTCACTTAAACTTGGCAACACTAAATAGATCTTCACGGGCTGTCGGTCCCATATGCAATCATTCACCCCACAGTCCTTTGTTTTAAGACAGGACTATAGAATGAATAATTACCTACCCACCGGACCGTAGAACTGACCAAGGTGTTCCTTCTTTCTGACTACTTGTTATTAGAACAAAACATAATACCATGATCACAATGATACACTTAACTCCTTGATAATTAAATCAAGATGGGAAGGGTTAGGTGGGTTCTCGAGCAGCATTGCTGGTGCATAATGTTCTTATAGCTACAAGTTTTTACTAACCTATTTTCTAATTATCGTTTGAT
>NW_010522158.1:0-2017 GCF_000687285.1 Phaethon lepturus
GGGACCCTCGGCACCAGCGCCTCCTCCCACGGCCACCCCACGGGCCCCGGCAGGAGGGAGCACAGCGAGGGGCTGCCGCAGGACCCCGAGCCCCCCGCGCTCTCCTTGCCCGGCAGAGGCTGCACAAAGGGCTGCCAGCACTCGGGGCAGCGCAAGGGAAAGGCTAATCCAAGCTGGAGAAGCTAACACATGGCTTGGAAGCCTTTCCAAGCACAGCAGAAGGGCTAGTTCACTTCGAAACACAGCGGGACACAAGACCGACCAGGCAAAGCTGATGTCACTTACCGTGCGTGTCCTCTGTAAAGGTTAAAGCTCTGCAAGCCAATACGGGTTTAGGGACTTCGCCGTGACCCGCTGCTCCACATGCTCATTTAATTTAATTTCCCTGGCTTTTGTCCGCAGAACACCTTCTACCCCTTTCAACAGTAAAGAGCCAAAAGCCCAAAGCTAATATTTATGCCTTAGATCTCCTTGATGATGCAATCTCGTAACAAATCACTACTTAAATAATCCAGCCATTTAATCATCCAGAAATGTGTAGAAATAAGAGGATTAGCCTTCTATCCTAGGGAATTGTATCTTACAGGCTCTAGCTTTTTTCCTAATAAAAAACCAAGAGCAGCTCATGGTATTTTAAAAATAAATCCAAGCGTCCAAAGCTCCAGAACAACTGAGCTGTGGGGCAGGAGGAGGCTTCTCCACCACCAGCTACAACTCCGTGCTCACTAATTAAAGAGTTTTCAGCTGAACTGCAGGTTAAATGATGGGTTTAACTCTCGCATGTCCAGTCTCTCGGAGCTCACATGAATCCTTCGCAGGGGCAAACTGGGAATCAGCCTGCCTTTTCCTGGGAGCTAACTCGGGGCGATCCGACTGTGCCAGCAGTGTCCCTGCCCTGGTTAGTGGCTCTGGCCAAGGCAAAGGACAAACATCTTCTCTACGAAAAGCAACTTGTTGCTCCCCACCCCGAGCATCCTTTTATTCATCTTTTTATAGGCGCTTCGTCCACAAAGCTGACTATAATCAGAGACAGTATAATTTTAGCATGTGGGTGGATTATTTTTAACAGCATCTGAACTCAACATAAATCAGGGCAGGCACTGGAGACAAGCGCTATTTCTGGGAAGCGCGGAGCGGCTTGTTGGAAAAGATCGTTACTTCTATGTCATTGAGGCTGCCGGAGCAGGTCCTGCCCAAAGGAGGATGACCACCAGCACCGCAAGGGCTGCCCGCACATAAACATCTGCCTGTTTGTAAGAGGGGATGAAGCCCCGTCCTTGGGGCGCAGACGCTGCCGACCTGTCGCAGACACCGGCCGTTTTTCACAGCAGCCGCCCTCCCCAGTAAGATAAATGCTTTTCCCCGACATCGCAAGGCTCGAGGTGGTTTCCACCATCTGCAAGCCCTCGGATGCTTCTCCCGGCACTGTCCCCAGGCAACACCCCCCGCCCTGCCAGCCCAGGCTTTGCCACAAGCCAGCGCTGCGGCTGCTGCCGCCGTGATTTCACGAGGGTTGCTCACGCCTGCAAGGATTATTGCTTCTAATTATTCACGCTGTGCCACGAACAGCGAGCCTCTCGGAAGAGTAGCGACTCCAATTTTAATTCCTTCAGGCAATCTAAAGCTTATTCCCACAAACTCTGAAGAGCCAGCTTTCAGCCTTCATACCCAGCCCCTAACGACCTCTCGCAATCCATCACCATGGACGGAGCTGGGGGAGACGGAGGCCACCCCACGTGGACCCCCCCAGGCCAGCGAGCACATAGCCACAAAACAGGCCCCACGCACTCTGCGGCAGTCAGGGCTGGACACGAGCGAGGAGACCGCAAGAGGGAGTGGAAAATGGGAAACAGTTCACTCTGAGAAAGAGTATTAGAAGTAAAAAGCACCAAAGGCGAGTGTATCCCAAGTACCCAACAGCGGCTGTTCTCTGATCCCAGCCTGCATTTTGGGGATGAGTTCACAGAATCAAGGTCTGAAAAGATTTTTAAGATCAAAGTCCAACCATCAACCCAAC
>NW_010522159.1:0-277 GCF_000687285.1 Phaethon lepturus
GGTTGCAATAAATTAAAACAGAAGCAGCTGCCTCGCTCCGAGTCCCCGTCCCCAGAACACAACTGCACTGCAGGTTTTTTTGAAAGGCGATCGCTTTCGTTTAACACGGGTTTGCAACAGATAGACTCTGTCACTGCACCGAGCCTAAGGGGCCTTAATCCTCCCCTTATTGACGTGACATATTGTAATGGCCCCTTTGGTTACCTATCAGGTTACTGTGTACTTAGAAAGCTTTAATCTGTAGATTATTTACTCAATAGACTGTAACGGCTTCGGC
>NW_010522159.1:308-9263 GCF_000687285.1 Phaethon lepturus
CCATAACGGCTTCCAGCAGTTATGGACTATTGTGTCACAGGGAGTTTGTGTTGATTTTTCCCCCCTAAATCTAACACAAAGCATCTAAGATAGTATACGGTATTGTGCGGGCCTAATAAGTGCGTAAACTCTCACTTTGCTCTTGCCCCCCCCCCAAAAAAAAGGCAATACGGAGAATAGCGTACGTTTTTCAAAAACAGCAAGAAGAAAACCGGAAACCCTTCTCCTCCACCAACGGGAGAACTGGATTGTATCCCACCACCTCCCTCCCTGATCCCACCTTGCTCCATCTCCCTTCAGCGCAGGCGTTCGTTTGGGCTCCCTCCCCTTCCCAGCTGCGGATTTTCACAATACCCGTAAGAATTTTGTAATTCTTGAAACGTCTGTCCCACCACCCCATCTGGCCAAAAGTGGGCCGAAAGCTCACAGATGCTGGAGGCTGTGCATAAAACACCCTCATCCCACTCATGTTCAGCAATCATGTTCAGGACATGCAAACTGGCCTATTTGCCCACCATCCCCATTTGCGCGTTAGTATAAGGGCAATGTTGCACCACGCGAAGTTGTAATAAAAAGGGAAAACAGTATATTCAAGACTCTATAAGCCAGGTGGGACATGGGCTCTGGGTACTGCATGTCTGGAAGATGTTGTATAAATGCTGGCTGTAGCGGACATAGACTAAAAGGCTCTAATTTAGACTTACTGTTGTTACAGCAATTACAGTAACGGCAGATCATCGGAGTACTGGCCACTCTCTGGGTAAATGGGAAAAGCAAAAGGAATCATGTGGATGCAATTTCTTAAAGGCATTTTTAATTTTCATTGTCTTTAAGATGTTCAGAATTTGAAGGACGTTTCCCACCAGGTGAAAACAACTTCAATTTTGAGCCTAACTGCTCCAAATTGATTTGATTTCATTTAAAACCTAGCTAATTAATTAAAACCACTTGACAATGCCCCTTTAATGTTTAACCAAAGAGCATACCGTACTCCAGCTGAGTTGCTAAATGTTTACGTCTTATTAGCAGGCTTCCCAAAGCTTGGAGAAAAGGATTTCCGTCCAAGTTCTCACCCCATCTTTTAATTACACCTAAACAACTCAGCTCATTAGAATTCTACTACAAACTTTGCTCACGAGAGCATCCTGCAGCATGCATTTAGCAGGTACCAACAATACCTTCCCCCCACGCTCGTACCCACACGTCTCTCTCCATTTTTAAGCGGAGATTCCTCAGCTGAAGACCTCAGAAAGTCACCCTGCTCCATTTCTGGCACAGTAAGCACTTTGGAATTAATTGCAAATATGAAATAAATACACTGTGAAGACAGGCATTAAAACCAAGTCATAATTACGCAATCTGGAGATTTGCAGCCGGTAATCAATAAGCTCAGGGAACTTGCAAGTAGCTGGGGCTGTGGGCGGCGTGGGGAAAGGGTGCGAACGGCTCGGCTCTCCCTCGTGGGGTGTTGCGCCATATGCAAAATAACATCGAATTCAGTCCTCAGGCGTCGTCAGATCAGGCCTCCCTTCTTAACTCAGCCTGGGGGCTGGGATGATAATTTGCCTGTGCTTAAGGAGTAATTTTTGAAAACATAAACAACATCTTGCCATGTGCTGGCCTTTTCCTGTTTACTGGGTTTGATTTCGTGCCTGAAAAAAAGCCCGTTGCAACATCCTGGTGGAGGGATTCTGCAAGTAAAATCATTAATGCCAGCTCAGGAGTCCTAATCGCCCCAAATGAATTACAAGATAAAATAGCCTGGCCCAGTTATTAGCAACCACCGTACCCATCGGAGCTTGGCATGGCTGCATGCAAGATGCAGTTCTCAACCCTCTCCCTTTCCCCGTTGCTTTTCTAAACAACTCCACTAGGATTTATACCGTCGATGTGGGATTATTCCCCATACTTCTATTTCTTGTTCAAACGTATAGAAATTAATTTTCTGGTCATAATTTCAGTACCTCTGGGACATTAGCAGGCTGGAAGTAAAAATAGAACATCATTACAGTGTCAGGTAATGCGGATGAGTGTGACTAATAACCTGAGCGTCATTGATTTAATAATCTAATAACGTCTCTGCACACTCAGCGCTCAGACTCACCGATTGCAGATAAAGATTTAAACCCGGCTGCAGCCACAGATTAGAATCAGCACCTTGGCTTTAGGGATCAGAACCGATGATAAGCAACCCATGGCTGGTATCCAAAAAATTAAAGCGGGGGAAGGAGCCGGCTGGCATCTGCAGCTCGCGCCGCGAAGGAGGCAGGTTTCCATTCCCGGGGGTGACAGCAGCAGGAGGTCACAGCTCCCCAGCGGAGACGTTTCTCAAGCTCAAAGAGAAATGCTCACCAGCTAGCAAAGGTCTGGCAGCTTTCAAATAGCCACTGGCCCACCAACAGCTTGGTCTACGGTGGTCTGAAACACAAAGGAAAAGCACGTTAAGGTCAGTTACAACCAACCTGGAAAAGTCGGATCCACAGCCTTGAAATGAGAGGGAGGGGAGGGCGAAGCAAGGGGGCTTTGAATCGGGACACAAATCTTCTGATTTGAGATAACCTGTGTTATTCATTTGGAAAAAAGCTCCCACAACAGCCACCAAGCTCCTTGCAGAAAGCTGCCAGGGAAAGGTGTCCTTCCCCTTAGAGCAGCCCTTTAGCCAGTCCCATCCCTCACCCCCACTTCTGGGAGCGCAGCCCCCTCTGAGCAGCGATGCCGGGTCCGGCCCCGCCGTGCCGCCGTCGGATGGGTGGTAAAGGTGTTGCTTCCCCCTGACAGCCCCAGGACGAGCTGGGAGATGGATCTCACCCACCGGGTGTGAAACCACACAGAGATGCCTGCTAATGAGACATGACACCAGGTTTGTTATAATTTGGTTGGAACAGGGACTATCGATCTTCTCAAATGGCATGTAAAATCCCACTCCCCGGCGAGGCGCCTCCAGGCGTGGCCGGTTTGGGGTCCGTATGCTTTGCTATCAATGCAGCAAAATTTGCCTTTACCTGGGACTGCATTGGCACCATGGAGGGCAAACGCACTTGAGGCAAAATCTTTGACTGCGGGAGCTTCGAGCCCCTTCCAGGGGTTGGTTCCTGCAAATAATTCAGCTTTTTTTTTCAGACCATGCTCTGAAGGCCACATCAGTCTTCTCCAACACCACTTCACCTCAAGCATATTTACTTGTTTCCAGTTAACTTCACCCAGATAGCAGGAAAACTCCCCAGAGAATTGCCATAGAAACACCCGATGGAGACAAGGTGAGATTAGGGCAGCAGAGCCCTAAAATACCATTAAGATGAAGAGAGATTTAGCTTCCGCTCCTTAAGTATCATTCCCCTGGAAAAGGAGCAAAAATAGGAGTTAAAATGGGAAATGTCCTGCGTGGTTGGTTAGTGATGGAGAAGCTGCTGATAGCTCCATTCCCCCGGGGAGGTTCACCACCACAAAGCAGCAAGAAAAGCCTTTTCAGGGATCTTCTCCGAAGGTTTCCAACCTCAGCGATGCTCTGCTGCATCTCAAATAGGACATGCGAGTCCCATCTGCAAAAAGGTGTTTAAAAAACGTACCTGGATCTTTTCCATTGCCTGGCGACATTGATAACCCTTTAAGCAAAGCAGTGTCCTTCTGCGTAATGGACTGAGGAGGAGAGGATTGAATGCAAGAAAGAAATATAACGAGAAGTCAAGGAGTTACCTACCATTAGCAGCTCTTTGAGTGTCAGGCAGTCTCGTTTCAGGCGATTTACCCGCACTTCTGTCCAAGCCGTTCATTCAACAAAGCACTATTATGAAAATAGATGTCGTTAGAAGCACTTTTTAATACGTAAAATATTCTTTTTTTTTTCTATTCAACAGCGTACTCGACTCCATTTTTCTATTAAATTCTGCTAAATTTCCTCGAGTTCGAACAGAATGCCCCAACAATGAGAAACTGGAGTCCTGGTCTTACGCATAAGCCAAATTTTTGGGACAGCTACTGTGCTTCCTCCAATTTGATGCTCATACACACAAATACTGAGGGTCATTAGAAATTAATTATCCTTAAACTATAAAAATAGAAGGGAATTCATCAACAATATTGGTTTTTCTTGTGCGTGTAGCTCCTTTGGCAATTAGCTATGGAACCGCTGTTTCGTTCCTGTGAACCAAATTTTAGTTACAGCATTTTCTTTAACAGCAAGTTTTCCTTTGCGCCCTTTTTCCTCATGCGGATTGTCAGCCTGGATTTGCAGGCGTATTTCTCTTGCAGCCAACGGGGTGGTTAATTAAAACGTGCTCCATGAGTCAAAGGTGGAGCTGATGGGGGAGCCTAAAGAAAACAGCATCTTCATCAGGAATGGATGCGTGTCTGCTCGGGAGCTCGAGGACAGCCAGCCCTTAGCAGACAGCTAAAAACACACGCAAACTCAGAAAATTCCCAAGGCAAGAAAAAAACCCGATTGGTGCACAGCAAAAACCTAAAAGAAATTTGTAAGGAAAAGAAAAAAGGGAAAAGAAAAAGACATTCATTTTACAGAAAAGGCATATAGTATAACCAAAAATCCACCTCTCTCATTGTAAGCTGGGAGGTTGGCAGGGCTGGGTGAAATCCATTGGGGTTTTTGTGAGTACGTTTATCTTAATTGCATTCATGCCGTTGTGGGGTTATTTGATTTAATCTGGAGATAACTGATGTCTGATTTTTATGTGTGTTTCTGACAGGTGTGAAGGACGCCCAGAGCAGGGAATGGATTGTATCTACGTGCAAAGTTGTTGAAAATGTTCTTCATGCCAAAACAAAGTTGGGTATTAAATCTCATAAAGAAACAGGCGAATTCTGCATCTAGGAACTTACCACATAAACTTATAGTCAGAGTAGATTATATCAATTTCTGTGGTTTATGAGCACCAGAGAGACGCTTCATAAAAGGAACAATAATATGATTAAAATTAATGTAAAATACCATAGGACGCATAATTTTTAAGTTTCATTTTTCCAATACTGAGACTTCTAGAACTCGTTAGAATAAAATAATCTCAGAGCACATTGCTTTCCACTGTAACTACACACACAGAAATTAATGCTCCTAGAAACTAGCATTTTCCTGAACGACAAAACCATAATTGATCACCAACCAGCTTCAGCATCCGAGCAAACACTCGGCCGAATCAGTCAGCTGCTCCCGGTTCATTACTTGGTGCGCTAATGCCCTGTGCAATAAACACAACAAATGAAATATGGAATTACTCTAACCACAAAATCATCACTAATTGGTAATCCCCAGCATGGCTTGGAATCCCAAGGTTCAGGGAAGAAGCACCACTTTGAATAGCTTCCTGCAAAGTTACCCCCAGGCAGTCTTTCAGGTCTGAACCCTCCCTGCCATGGAGGAGCCGGAGCTCAGCGCTGCGCTGGCATGGGCGTGCTGGCTCCCTCCGGTACGCGCTCTGCTCCTCCCGCTCCACGTCTCATCAGTCCCGAGTTTTATCATTCCGTGCTATATTCAGGCGTTTCAATTTCGTGACCTTAGTTTCGAAGTTTTGTCTTGATTCTATTTCCTCATAGGTTACTCATCCTTAAACTCCATGCTGATCCGTAATAATTGTCTAAAAAATGATGTAGTCAAACTTCTGAATTCTACGTTGGCTGAACCACACAAATTGTTATGGAAAACATGGCTTGAACAGCGCTTAAGTTATTCTCATTAACCCGTTTACAGGTTATCTTGTTCTTACCTTACTTTTCTTATGACATGCAAAGGAGCCTGAGAATTTAAGCAGCTGTTTCCAGTTTTGTGCTGCAGTTCGGATTGCGCCACGTCTCCTACGCACAGGCTGTACCTCCTTTAGTCACCTCGAGGATGAGACGGTGTCGTCGGTGACCCGTGAGGGCTTGTCAAGCAACATTTGCAACCCCCTCTAACCTTCTCTACAGCAGAGAGTCCCCAAATCTGCTCTGACGTATTCTGAAAAGAAGTACTGCACTTTGTGCCTCCCATCAAAGCTGTTATTTAATTTCCAACTGCATGTAAATAAGCACATTTTATTAATTAAACAGTATTTAAGTCTGAACAAGAAATCAGCCTCCTCTCAAAATTGTAGCATGGCCTGTATGAAACTCTTCTGGCTTTGCTCACGAACAGGAGCGGGTCTTTTTACCATCTTAGACACGCTCGGAGGCTAATGAAGACAAAGCCCAAGAGAAGTACATGCAAAAGGACAAAACTATTCTTCCACATATTAGCTATAAAAATGCAGCTTACATAGTGCAGCGTTCCAGGCACCAATGAAATCAAATTACCAGCAGAGTTAATCTTGGTGTAAAGTGTCTTAATGTTAACAATATAAAAAGACAAATTAGCCACACGTGTGCTGGACAGGATATTGGAGTCTGGCTCGGCAGCGCAGTGTGCAATTCTCCCGTTCTCACTGAAAGGTAAAAAGCCTCACGTCAGAGCTCATTCAGAAACTGCTGACAAGACTTCATCTCTTGCCTGCTCTCCTCATTCCTCACATAGGAAAAAAAAAAGGGTGAGGGGGTTGAAGGGTGCTGGGTCTGCGGGGGAGCAGTCCTGCCGCACAGCCCGGGGAGGCACACGGGACCCCGGGACTGACCTCTCTTGCCCACCCGGGTAAATCCCTAACCCCCGGGGTCCATGGCTTTCTCTCTCTCCTTTTAAAAATATTTCCTTCTGAATTTTTTTTTTTTTTTTCTGTTACCCATTTGACTGTGTTCCTCACATGAACACTGAATACCATCCCCTCTGGTTTTCAGATTTAAAAGGCACAAACAGGCTGCTGGCTCAGCACTGGAAATCCGATACAGCAATGTTTTCCTTAAGGAAACATCAACACACCAGGTAGGAAATAATCCTTAGAAATGCATGGCCTTTGATTAAGCTTTTCCTTGGCAGACTACAGGCAGAGCCCCTGCCAGCCCTGCAGCTGCATACCAGCATTCCCAGTCCAGGGCACGCGCGTGGTCCAGTATGTCCGGAGGGCTCAGCCCAAGCCTCTTCTCCCCATCCCAGAGAAACTGATATCCCAAGGGCTGAGAAATCTTATAGCAACCGCTGTTACCTTTTAATTTACCAAAGCAGCTGGCGCCGGTCCTTCGCGATGTGATAGCTGGCTTCCCCGAGGGTCTGCCAGACCTGGGGTCTCCAGCTGTAGCCCCAGCCCCCGGGAGCCGTCACGCTGGTTAATGAAGTTGTCCCCATCGCGGCTGTCACTTAGTGAGGTGACAAGAATTGCATACATCTCCGTTCTCCTCTGCCAGGATCACCTGTTGCTGGTTTTGGAAACACAAAGTGAAAATCTGCAGTTAACACAGTTCCCTGGGGGACTGGGGACCCCCCAACACTTTCTGAATTAGAATAAAATCAAATCATAAAATGCTTGAGTTCCGCATGCACCTGGATTCATGGACGCCCATCAACTCGAAATACAGGCATGGGACCTCGTGTGTGACTGATTTCAGCTCTAGTCTGATTAAGTGTTTCAGAGGGCCACCAGAATCCCAAGATCTTTATCCTCATAAACCCTCTGGATTTAATAGTGACAACTTCTACTGGGCAAATCAGGCAAGCCAATTTTATAGCAAAGGCAAGTCAAACATACTATAATTAATTCAAATTAATACACCCATAAGCTCCTGAAGCCTATCATCAGTAAGATTTTGTTTCAGGGATGTCTGCAGAAACATCCAAATACAAGTCATTATTAAGAACCTTAAGACTAAATGTTTCACAGGAAGCCAGAAATAACCTGCACAGAAGCAGGCTGGATTACAGAAACCCAGATGTTATCTTCCTGCAGAACTTTATTATTAACATGGTCAACATAGCAAAACACTTTCCTGTAAATCTGATTCTTTAACATTACATTTGACTGTTCAATATTAAGCCTCTATGGAGAATTACTAGAGCGTATCCCATGCTACATATGGTTTACGATAGGAAACGATACCTCTGAAACTCTAAATAGCACAATGCCATTCAGAAATTGAGAAAGCCTTGTGGTTTGCAGTTACCTGCAACCTTCACGTGTCTCTTGCTGATTGTTTTTTTTTCCCTTAGGAAAGCAGTGTTCAGCATGGATATTTAATGTGATCAGGTGTTTGTGAGAGAAAATATCAAAGCAAGGGCTCTAAGGCCAAAAATGCTTATCTTGAGATAACAAAATTATTTTTTAGATGCAGAAAAGATCAGTTTTGATGTTAGAATGTGAACATGGTCCAACTGCTTCAGCTCTTTATTTCATGCACTGGACAAGGCTGCTGGAAGTGGAGGCCAGGGAGCAATTTCAGAGCATTAGGTTGTGGAACGGGCTCATAGACCATTGCTGGAGCACAATCAAGCGATTCTGAGCTGTCAATTGTTAAATAGTTAATCGCTCAGAGAGGGACAATAGCCAGAAAAATGTTGCTACGTGCGGAGGACGTTACTGCTGGTGCACTGACAGCCTAAATACCGTGCACGCTGCCCTGACGCGATCTTGGACCAAGCTGGGGTAGATCTTGTCTGCAGCACAGCACGGGTGCTTGGCACTGACTTGCTGCTGCAAGAATATCGCTTTGGGTTTGATGTTCATGTCAGGAATTTACTTCTGATACAACCAAAATGGCCACATTTGCTGCTATCCAAAAAAGATTTGGCCTCATTTGGTGACCAGGTCCTGCCAGAAGTTCAGGGATGCAGTAAGACAGAAATGAATCCCGATGCTGAGCGTCCAGAGAACCCAGCGGCTGGTGAGCAGCGGGGAAACTTTCCAGCATAAAAAGCACAGCAGCCGCACACCGATGTTCCCAGCCTTTACTCCGCTGAAAGAAACGGGCTATTTGAGCAGAGACTCACAGGAGAAAAACCACGCCGGTGCGTTGAGGCTGGACACAGCTCTGCCCTGAGCCAGCCCTGCACCAGCCACCGTTTCTCCTCCCCATCCGCGGGGCAGAAACCAGCCGCTCAGCGAAAGCATC
>NW_010522159.1:9310-18698 GCF_000687285.1 Phaethon lepturus
TAGCAGGAGTCGGGCCCCTGGAGGCGCAGAGGCGCCCGCCGGCACGGCAGGACCGGGCAGGCAGACACGCGTGACGGAGGAGGGAGGCTGAGCAAAAAGGGGCCCATTTTCTACAGGCTCTCTCCCGACGTAAACGGCACTTCTATAAGCGACGCTAAATGACACCACCCGCCCTCCACCCCTCGCTCCCAGTTGCCTACTTACATTAGCGTTTGCCAGCTGTCAAGCTCTTGCTCAGTTCCAGCGAAACCTCCTGGATTTTCTTCGCTTTCAGTGATTGTGTTGAACTGCTGGGATCAGCTCCTGCCGACACTGGAATTGCCAAATCACCCTCCGCTTTTTTGATTTATTTCCCACCCCCCTCCCCTTCTCCTTACTAACTTCAGCCAAAGCAGACCCCAGCGCAGACGCGATGGTCTCTAGCAGGACACACGAGTGACCGCCAGCCTCCTCAGGACTGTCTCCTAGCAGAGAGCTGAGGTTCTTTATAACAGAAACGGCTCTCGGACACACCGAGAGCTCACATCCCTCACCGAAGAGATGGTACGGACTTAACATCTTCAGGTGCTGCCTACAACAGAGATGAAAAAAAGTCATCTCCTTCTGCTCTATGGGAATGGCCAGGCTGGCTCAAGTGAGAGACCCTCTAGCCCTGTACCTTATCTCTAACACCACAGAGTTGTAGATGTCCGCAGAAAAGATTAGGAACGGGACAAACACACAACGGTAATTGCCGGGGGTGCTTTGATGGTCCCCAGTGATCCGGACTTAGAGACTTTCTGAGCCGGAGGCCGTCTCCCGCTGGGTAACAGCCCATCACTCTGGGCCACGAACTCATTGGTTTTTGCACCACTTAAGCTTTTGGCCACCACAGCCTCCCATGGCAGCGAGTGCCACAGCTGAGCAACATGTTGGGAAAGGAAACAGCTCCCTCGTTTGTGCTGACAAGGTCTCAAGCTGCAGCTAAGTTTGCTCTCCTCTGCAAAAGCTCCGTGCTCTCAGCCAAGGCCACGCTTGCCCTGCTAGCCTTCCCGCTCCAAAGCAAGCCCAGCCTCAGGGTCTCACCCACGTCTACCAGCCCCAGCGCCACTTTCTAATGGGCAGAAATAATCATTAGAGGGCAGAATGAGACCTGGACCCCAATGCAACTCATAATAAATATGGATGACTAAAAATTAGGCAGGGTTGAAATTTTACTTTCTCGTAGCTCAGCAGCTGCATTTGGACAAGCCTTTAAACATCTGGCTTACCAGAACACCTTTGAGCCGCTCCGGGCTTCAGATCAGAAAATTTTAACCGAAAAAGCAAGCATATAGATGTGAGATGTATGTAGGCATTTAGACATCCCTCCGTTCCACTCATGAGGTTTTTTAAAATCATTTTCTCCTACAGCCCAATTTAGCAACCGCAGTAGAGACTTGGTGTTTTTATGCAAATTTTCAAATTTACAGAAGTGCTGAGCTGAACTGGGATTTGCAGTGAAGGCTTCCTTGCTATTCCTCCTGCCACTTAAACTCCAAGCAGGGGTACACTGGTAGAGGCGGCCAGAAATAGATCTGAAACTTCAGAAGTGTAAAAATTGAATCCTGATGAACTGGGGATTGAGAGAGAGCCAGCCAGCGCAGCCTGGGTCTCAGAAGTCTGAGCACTCATCCGGGGCTTCAGAAATAAGGTTTAGATAACAAAGTCATCGCTGTTGAATGCCATAACCCTTGTGCTTTGCTGGAGCTAGTATTCTCTGCCAAAAGTTTTGGGCTGGATAAACTAATATTTTCTGATGAGAAATTGTTTTGCTGAAAGTTTCTGACTGGTTTTCTGTATCACGCAGCACCCAGATGTGGGATCGCAGCCTTTGCCAGATAACACGCTTCTGCCCCGTAACACTCAGCCATGCCAGGCTGCAAAAGTTAATTTTACTCTAAGTTACTGATAGTGTCCCTGATGGTTTCTCATTCCCGGATCGGTATGTCTTTAGCCTGATTCAAATTGGTAGCAGCTTGGACCTCGTTTTTAATTGCAGTTCAAGTATAGTTGTCTGGTTATTTGTATCGGCAAAAACATTGGCGTGCCAATCAGGTCATAAACCGTCACGCAGCCAGATCATGTAGAGGAACAGCTAAAATGCCACGTATGTTACTATTACAAGCATCGCTCCTAATAATCATGTGCTGCATGAAATATAATTTTTAGCAAGTTGTGTTTAAAAAACAGATCGCACTTCTGATACGCCTTGCCAACAAGGTATTTAACAGAGCTGCGCCTTCTGCATCCTTTCAGGGACAAGAATAGATACATCACCATCATGACATTAGCAAACGTGGAGACTGCAGACACTTTGTGAAATAAATTGGGAATGGCAGGCTAAGTACTCGAATTGACGATGCAGGAACCACCGGGCCTGTCACGCTATTGCTGGGAGAATTGACAACGAACCTCGCTGCCTTCAGCACTAACGGCTGCAGCTTCGTTGGCCGTGCGGGCTGGGCGTCCAGCTGCAACATCACCTCCACACAGCCCAGGTGAGGCAAAATTAAGCTACATCCGTGCCTTGGTGGGTGATCTTACAGACCCGCTGCCCCCCTGCTACTCAGCCCGCTGTGTACTTCACCTGCTACTTTAAATGTGGGGTTTTTTCTCTCTAAATGCCTCAAACGCTGCAGTGTCAACCTGTCAGAGCACCTTCATGAACAGAATGACCCGCCAGCCAAAAAAAGCTCTTGACCTGATCTTCGACTTGATGAAAGAATGGTGGGGAAAAAAAAGAAAAAAGCTTACATTAAGGACTAAAAATAAAATATATTAAAATAATTACTTAATTTAAATGAGAAACTGAATAACTAGGCAATCTATTAATGTATTTCTAATCCAGGAGTCAGGAAAAGAGTGGCATTTCCAGATTTTATATGTAAGCCATGAAATAGGGTGACCCAGAAGGAAGCATAACCTTGGCATTCGGCAGACACAGGCTGCAGATCCAGAGCAGAGTCTCCTCCACGAGTGACCATCACCAGGTCTAACCCACCAGCATGGTGTGCTGTTCCCATACCCACCTTTTCTGTTGCTAGAGGTGCAGGCTCTGAAGTTCACCCAGAAATACCAACTCTCCAAGTTTCCATGGCCATGCTCCCCATGGCCATGCAGGAGGCACAGACCTGCCAGACAAATTATTGCTTGCAAAAAGACTGGGTAAAACAACTGAACACTACGTGCGTAGTCTGACAATAAGAAGGTGGGATTCCCACAGATTTCCCAAGCAAATCACAGCAAACCAATTTGTCAGGTTAATTAGCATGGAGGCAAAGGGGAGCGGTAGATGTGATACATCTTGGCTCAGGAGGGCTCTTGACACCATCCCATTTAACTTTCACATAAGCAAATTGTGGAAACTGAAGCTAAATGAAAACTTACCACAAATCTACACTCTCAAAATTATTATCTGCAGCTCACCGTCAAACACAGTCCTGTCCTGTAGCCCATCTTTCTTCTGGCAGCATGGGTTGTTCAGCTGCAAAACTGCAAATGCATGGTTGCAAGAGGGCATGTCACTATGGACAACAGGATCATGGTTCAAGATCACCTTCCTGGATGGGGGAACTGGCCCAACATCATCACAGTGAAGTTCAGTAAAGCTATTTGTGGAATACCACAATCCAACAAGTAGGTTTAGGATCTCTGTACAGCAGTCCCCTTTCCTCTTGGAGAAAGAAACTGCCCCTTTGTGTGAAACCTTCTGAGAGCTTCTCCTTACACTTAAAACTAAGAGACTATTTCCAGCACCAGCTGGGTTCCATCTGTGCCTCATTTCCAGATGACAAATAGCAGTGTGCCTCGCTCCTGCCTCTGTGCTGCTTGTTCCTGAGGGACCTGGGTCCCTACCTTCATCCCCAAGCTTGGGCCACAAGCCTTTAAGTGACTTTTGCAAGTAAGACAGAGTACTTAGGGAAAAAAAACCAACCTAAGTTCTTTTCCAAATTTTGACCCTACCCTTAAGTTTTTGCACTTTTAGTGGGTGTATTTTTACCTTTTTGCATCATACTGCCTTTAAAACACCACAAACAACATCTCAATAGATAAATAATTTAAAGAAAAAAAAAATAGATGCTTTATCAGAGTACCCAGCTGTTCAGCCATCCGGCGGGGCATGCTAGACTGGGGATAGTCAAGGGCTGCATATAGACCTGATTGCCCA
This sequence comes from Phaethon lepturus, assembly GCF_000687285.1. Taxonomy (NCBI): domain Eukaryota; kingdom Metazoa; phylum Chordata; class Aves; order Phaethontiformes; family Phaethontidae; genus Phaethon; species Phaethon lepturus. The sequence goes on from NW_010522159.1 coordinate 13,500, forward strand.
TTAAAGAGGCACACATTTCACAACGCCGCAATCAAAGCTCTCTGGAGAATTAAGCATTGTGCCCACGTGTAATATGTCAGTTATTTGCTAGCAGGGGAAACACTGTAAGAAGTGAATGAGTTTTACTCTGCTCAGTGACATTACTAATGACTCATGCAGGATTATGGGTAACAAACCTTTGAAATGAGAGGTTGAGTTGTACACTGCATTATACATCTGAATTTCATGGTATATTAGTGACAGTGATTGGTAATACAATATGATGGGAAATTGCTTACATCAGAGAGAAGTTAATACGATCTACTGCAATTTTTCAGAGAGTCCCATACTTTTTCTAGCACCACCCGTAATCTGCTCATTATGGTTTGGCAAAGAGCAATCCCTCTCATGGAGTGAGGGGCACCAGCGCTCTGACAGCTGGTCATAAATCTGAATAGAAGATATGCAATCTGAAATGTTCATGTTTCCATGGGTCGTTACCCAATTGTATCTCCTCTAAGAAGCAGGTGATTTTTTAACATCCTGCGACAGTTTGTTTCTGCCGAGATTTTCTCTTTTTAGATAAATCTGACGCCAGCTCATGTCTTATGGCATTTCTTCCCCTTCTTGTTCTATTAAAATGGCTGATACAGTCTACACACAGGTTAACTAAACACGTTAATGGAGTGCAACTAAGAAGAATTAATATATTTATAAAAAAAGTATTTCTAGTCTGTTAAGATACGTGTAAAATGTCTCTCACAGGCATTAAATTTACAAACATGACCATAGTTTTATGTTTATAGACTCTGGCAAACCCCGTGGCCACATGTGTCCCCTCAGTCATTCCCATTCCAAACAGCGTAAGCAAATGTTTAAACTCTTTACTTGACAGTAACCTGTAATATTCTGTGGCTGTTTTACAAGGCCAATAAATATCTATCTGACCTTCTCCAGTTCTAGAAGATTTGGTGTTTCCTGGGGGAAGAGCCCATGAACAGACGAGCATCCTGGAGTGATGGCCCCAAAGATCAAACCCCACATATCCATATAGCAAATGCAACAAGAGCATCACCTTCGCAAGGAACTAGAAATGGGGAGTCATGCCCAGGACAAGGTGGGAACACCAGTCTCCATGCCTTGTCCATACTCACACCAAACCCACCGTTGCTGACATTCATTTCTTCTCGTCTGTCTGCATGCTAGAGGCATGCAAATGTTTCTGGCTATTTCAAGGTTATTTCCGAGCCCAGCCATGAGTGTACCCGAACACTGCAGGTTTAACATTGAGAAAGGCTCATTTTTATGGTTCACTCATCACTGACGCTCACCTGCTGACCAGTAGCAAAAATAATCTCTGCTTTTACATTGCCCTGTGGAGCCGAAGGAATGAACAAAGGGTTATTTATAAGCTTCAGTACCATCAAGTGCATCAGTACTTGCACACATCAGACCTGCCTAGGAGCACAGGACTGATCAAGATACTGATGTCAATGGGTCTGAGGCTGAAGCAAAGTCACCCACTCCTCCATGTATCTGCTCTTCTTCTACCACTGGTCTATTATGTGCATCCACACCTCAGCTGACCGAACATCTCCGAGAGCTGTTCAATGCAAAGTGTCCAACACAAAGGGGTCTTCATCTCTGCTAGAGGTCCCTGGTGATACCTTGAGACAGATAGAAGACAGAAGGAAGAATGACACGTCCTGCCCCTGATACAGCTCAGCTCCCCTGCCAAAGCAATGTGTTTAAAGACTGTATTATTTGAAGAAGCTTTGAAGAAGCTCTTGGTGGGAGGCCCAAAACAGTCTGTGTGGCAAGTCCAATGAAAACCATAGCCGAGATCCCATCAGCAGGTGGGACAGGAACTGGATGGTAATTATGAAGAGTGAATGGAAGACAGTATCTCCCTCCAGCATTAAATTCAAGCCCTGACCTTTTCCAACATAATGACTAACTCAACCTTTACATAATAATATGTGTGATATTTGGAGAGTGTAACATATGTGTCATTTTAATTAATTGAACAGAAATAGATTCACAGAAGAAAAATGAATTAACCAATCAGCAATCACCTTTCTATCTATTTGATGTCAGAATAATTAGTTTATTCTCCTAATCTCTTGACCCCTCTAGAAATCATAACCTTGCTGACTTCCTTGAGAACAGGAGCTCATTTGAATAGCGCTATAATTGTGATCTGGGTGCATTATCATCTAGTTTCATTTTTATTAAGGTAATCTTTATCCCTTCTTATTATGTGTGTCTCTGAAAGGCTGACCCAAACCCTGGGAAAGACTGCAGGACTTTGCTCAATAACATTGGTGTACTTTGGATCAAGACGATAGCCAGCAGAATCCTTCCTTCTAGAAGATGGGCTGGTTTTGTTAGCTGGAAGATCAGCAATAATTTCACCACCATTCTGTCTGTCTGCGGACAGCAATATTCAGACGTGTGTCCTGACATTGGCAGTTGCGGACTGTTACCAACTAGCAAATGCTTAAACAAGATCACAATTTGTTCCAGAATGATAAAATGACCCTACAAAGTGAATTACACTGTGAAAAATAAATGTAAAATACTGTGTAGATGCACAAATGATTATTTCATTATCTGGCCAATGTATGAACGACAGATACAAATTGTTCCAATCATAGAGTGATGAAGGAGTAATGAACAATGGGTTCTTGAATGAGCACAGGAAGAAAATAATGAATTGCAGTTTAAATGAAATCAGGAGTCAATGGACTGGATCACAGACTGTCCTTCAGACATAGGAATTCTGCTTTAGTTAAACACTGTCATTTGGAGAAACGTCCTTTAAGAGGAAGGAATCTAAATGGATCAGAGAAAGAGACAAATACAATGAGTCTGGCCACTGGCTTGCTTTCAGCAAGCTGGACCAGAGCATTCCCGTTCCTGCTGCTTTGCTAATTCACACGCTCATCTACTAGAAATTGTAGAAATTTGCACTCTGCAAATTTAACAGACCGTTTGTACTTTTGCCTTTTCCCTGTTTTAACCTTGCTCTTTCTCTACTACTCAATGACTTTAAGGCGACCTCTCATGAGATCGCTTGCCCATCACATAATTTGGGCATAGAATGAAGACCAAGACACCAGTAGCTTCTGGGAAAGAAAGCGTCAGTTATGTAGAAATAACATATGTGGCAAAAGCTCCCTTATTTTTTTGTTGGAAAACTTTCTGCAACAGATGGATTTATCTTCTCCTTTGTTTCATATTAATAAACCAAGAATAAACCAAGGATTTCTAGCATTATTTTCAAAGAAATGTGGCGCATTTCTTGTATCACACCTATCCGTCACATTGCACAGCCTCTTGTTAGATCTGTATTGAAGCTACATTTCATGGCGAGCATGGGACAACTGACCATTTTAGCTCGCTGTACACTCTTCACACTCTATGAAGACATCTTAGAAACCAGCAGGAACCAGCTGGTTTCACAGGCAGGGCTCAAAGAGCCTCATAAACCAGCTCACTCCTACTGCCGCTCTGCCCCTGCCGCGGCCGGGGCCCACGCTGTTCCCAGCATCTGCCCCTCACACAACAGCGAGCACAAAAGCGCGAGACAGCGCTTCCAGCCTTACACGCTTCAGCAGAGGACATGGTGCTCTGGGCTGGGCATCCCTGAGGGAAGGGTCATCTTTCATCACCTGGTGCTCAGTAGCCTCAAGGCATTTGAAAACAAGAAAGTCCCAAATCCAGCAAGCGTGAGCACCATCAAAAGCCAGAGAGTGACGGAAACGAAGTGAAAATCAGGGAAAACCGGGTTTTTTCTTGTCTTGTGGGCAGAAATAAATATTTATTGGAGAGAAAAATAAAGGAGAAAGGTGGCATCTCTGCTGTGTAAGTGACTGAAAGGCCACCTGCTTCTGCCTAATTCAATGACATGTTCCGCGAAGCGTCCTTCTTCCCCTGCAAGGTCAGGGTGAACTTCATGCGACTGCTACGTGCATGCGAGACAACGTCCATAAAACACTGTCCATCGCCGTATGTAGGCAGTCTGTCTGGGCAGAATGAGACCACAACCTGCCGTACGACTTGCAGCCCCTCGCTCTTCCTCTAACCAGATTTGTGTTTCAGCAGATCCCGAGGCTAAGCACGTGAGCCCCCCAGCAAGCTTTCCGGGCAACTCCATAAGACTGCCCAGGGATGCTGAGGCACAGGCCAAGACAACCAGCCCACCACACCACAGGCAGCCTAGAGAGCCACGGGGCACCGTTAAATGTATAGAGAGCAGGGGTAAAATACCTTCCTGGGGACTGTGCTGAATATCCAGGAAAAAGCTCTGCTCGTTGACATTGAGAGACAGAATGATCCTCGTCTGACAGGTAAGTATTAAAAAATGCAATAAGGATTACAAACTCCTGAGTATTTCAGTTCCTCCCAACCCTGGGTTTATCCCCATCACGGGGGCCTTTCCCATGTGAAAACAACTTACAGCTCTGCCCCTGATGCACGCCTCAAAACAAGGGACCCCCTTCCCCTGGAGTCTGATAAATACCTCCCTACTGAGCCGTTCAGCAGAAACCCCCAGCATTAGACCCAAAACCAAACTGATCCGATGTGTTATCAATGGTTTGCTGTCAGACCACCTAGCTGATTTTGGGTCTCAGGTCATCTATGGCATAGCACGGCACGATCCTTCGCGCTCTCCTCCAAGCCAGCCTGGCGTCAGCAGTTCATTCAGCCAAGTGAACCTGCAGTTCAAACGTCTGGCTCCGGACAGCCACCCAGCCACCGCCCGGGGTTTGAAACCAAACTGAAAATATTCCCCGGTGCACACTGCAGAGCGTCCTGCTCCAGCCCAACGGTCGGGTCACCGCCGTACGTGCAAAAATACGCGGTACCCGGCGTGGGTGATCGCAGAGACACTGGCATGTGGAAGGATGGAAGGTTGTTTCCCACTTCCCCACCCCGGCGCCAGTCCCTGCCGTCCCATTTGACAATGATCAACACAGCTTTGGTCTTCAAGAGGCTTGGACTTCGAAAGGCTTCAGTTAGGCTGAGTGCCGCTTCGGGATGAAAATAGTGAGCAACGGTGGCAGCGCTGGGTCTGGGATGGGAAAACAAAAGGCATTAGATAATGTTGGGTAGTCAGTCTAGAGATGCGATCTGGCACAGGCTCTGAAGACAACGGGGACAGCCCGGGCACATCGTGTTCGGAGCCCTGAGACCAGGCGAGAGCCCAGCTTCCTC
>NW_010522160.1:0-23031 GCF_000687285.1 Phaethon lepturus
GAGTCGCAAGACAATGATTCTGTCATCATTGTCACAAGAGATGGGAAGAGTACAGTACTCACCTACTCGTAGTAACCAGCCAGAGTAGCCCGTGTGCCTTTAGAAAGTAGTCAGCCTGTGCTAGTCTGTGAGAGTTTGACTTCACCAGGTAGTTAAGAGGAGTAAGGAAATAATCATCCTCCTTTACCGTGCTTCATTTGGGACAACGGTGCTCGTGTTAGCTTTAGCATGAAGACCATTACTGATACTTGAGCCACTAGAAGTCAGCAACCTTTACAAACTAAACCGGGTGAAGTACACTGCAGTACTGTGGTGATGCTATAAGCTCGTCAAAGTGACTGAAGTTCAGGTCTTTCCCAACTACAACGTGGAAATACGCGTGTTATGGAAACAAAATAAATGTTGTTTGGAAGAACATATTGAATCCTCTCATGATGTGGCCCACTGCAATTTTACTAGGGACCCTCAGCTCTTTGAAAAAAAAGAAATGAAGCACTGGCAGTGGATGCTGCACTTCACAGCAAGAACCTTGACATCATGAATCAAAGTCTAGTTGATCTAGAGAGCGTTATTTACATGTAGTCTGTTCTCACATGGTGCGCTTTTGCACCTCTTCACATGATGTCTGAAGATAAATGGAGAACCGGTTATAGAATGATTCTTAGAGGATCTCTGGATTGTGACAGTCAAAGAACAAAGAAATGTGACTGTTGTGAGCAGTTTCAAACATTTAACCTAAAGTAACAGTTGTTTCTTCTAGGTGAGAAAATGACAGCATAGAGAGAAACCTAATAAATTATCATATTCTATTTTTATTAACATGGTCACAATTCCCACTGATCAGCGTTGAACAGCATTTACTTCAACAGCACAAAGTATTACAATTCTCACTCAAGCCTTGTCTTCAAATATCTTTTAATCTTATTTAGTGACCTTGCTTTTCTAAAGCTCTGACCTACTCGGAATTATTTCTTCGCCTGCCCAGAGATGATATGAACATGCCATGGTATATTCAAGCCATAAAATTGCCTCCAATAACACAATACAACTAATACATTTGACCCTGCACACCCCTGCACTGTAACCAAACAGTATCATTTTAGCTATGCCAGTCAAGAATCTCTGTAGAAGCAGCCAAGTACTTTTTACTTTCCTTTTATCTCTTCCAGTAAAGACAGTACCCAGAATTCTTAACTACTTAATGTTTCAGAGCTTCAAAAGTATTTATTTGGTGTTTGCATTATTCCGGGCCATGTCCTCAAAAGGTATTCAAGTTGTTATTTACAGAAGTCCTACCGTTCACATTTCTTATCCGTGGCATCAGAGCCACCAGCCTCAAGGCTGAGGCAACCATTGCCACTGACACAGCAGCGCAACCAGGTCTTAAATGTTAAAAAAGTTCTTTTAATGATTTCTAAAAGAATAGCGGAAGGCAGAATAACTCTTCACAAGTAATATATAGGGTTTACAGTAAGAAGGCATTTACATTCATCATCTAACATAATAGTAAACTCAGTATTTATGGAGAGAAAGAAACACGTAGTATTAAGTACGTCTCATACAGACACTAGTTAATCTTATATGTATCAGTATTCTCCATCTCATAGATTACAAATTGGCGTAATTCCAGCAAGTGTTACAAGAATTACAGAATTCAAACCAAGCTTCCTCATCTGAATGGTTACTGAACAACAAGTAATTGAGGAGGGGGGAAAGCAAGTGTTTGTTTCAATTTTAATGAACATCTACTTCAATCAAAATACAGTAAGAACTCAATGCCTTCCAAAGAACTCCGAGTGAATCAGGGCCTGAATACCTATTTGTTTCCGCATTATTATAATACATTGATATGTGCATTCGTAGTTCAGGCGTTGCTTTAAAACCTTTTTTTTTCGGCATACAGAGAGATACATATTTCAAATTTAATATCAATACGATGATACATGGACAATGTTCTAAAACTGACACGCTGTATAAAAAAACAGAAAAGGATGGACCTCTGAAAATTTAGTTATCAATTTTACAGAAAATGCATCAAAATTCCAATCACATAAAGCTTAAAAGTGTGATGTAATACCTGTATATGCAGCATTTATAAGCAGCTTACTATTTTTTCAGTGTTGCTATCCCAGATTATCAGATGGTTGTCTGCTACTATTCAACCTGTCAGGGTATAAGCTCCACTATAACCAGTAAAATAACAGTTTGCAGCCAACTTAAAAAAAAAAGAAGAAAAAGAAATTAATTTATATCAGACTCCCAACTGTGATTAGAATGTCAGTTACAGCTGCTGCCTTGTTATAACACCCCCACACTTCTGAGCTCACAAGGACAAATTCAATGAGAGAATGCCCTGCGTTCATTGTGTAATTATCAACCTCACACACCTTGGAAACGGAGAACAGCTCCAACATGGGTATGACTAAAAACAGTACTGCAAGGTTATGGTCTGGAACTGTACAACAATTTCCAATTGTAGTTAATAGACTATTATAACAGGAAAACAATGGCAATATAAAGCCTTTTCTTTAGCTTGACTTTTTATAGAGAGATTTATCATTGCAAAAATGATATGATTCAGATAAGTTAAAAAAAAACAAAAAGGAGTCAAATGCTGGAAAAGGAGGGCCAAGAACTTGCTCATGAATTGGCAGGCTGCCGAAAGCACCTCTGTTGGGGAATATGCAACTTTAATCTTTATTATGGGATGATCACAAATGGACTGTTTCAGAATACCATCTGTTCTCACTGAAGCATTGGATCAGCAGGCTGCATGCTTCAGTCTGCCCTTCACCTTGTATGTGGGATTTTCAGCAAAAAGGGTTTTGTTCAGTGGAATGCTGGTGTAGTACCTAATCTGTAATATTTCTTTTTGTATTTTTGCAGCGTCTGTATTTTGACTTTCCATATTTCTCTGAGGTAAGCTCCAGATAAACTGCTCATAGTAAGAGGGCGTTTACTTCTGATTTCTATTTTCCCTTTGCAAAAAACTAAGTGTTGTTACCAGCTGTAGTGTCCAGACAAGCTCTTATCAGAATAACGTTCCTCCCAGCAATCCTTCCGGCGTATCGCATTGTTTGGATGTCTGTATCTCTGCATCTACACAGCATGTGTATAAGCAGATCTGAATTTACTATTAATTCCAGTTATTAATGTATAAAACATGATAAGGAAATTATTGGCACAAATGGAACGCAAAAGGACTTGACTCAGTTCAGTGCTACCCACCCCTGTGGGCTAAGCCACTGCAAAGCCATTGGCCCATCAGCAATTAATAGCTGATCCTGTTTCACATCTGGCTACATACGTAGTACTGCAACGGGACACGCTCATGGGGCGTTAGCACTCCCAGGATGGGGTACACAGAAGAAGAAGGAACAAACCCTTTTGACTGAAATAAAGATTCAGAAAACCTTTGAAGGATTCAAAAACGGGAAAAAGGAGAAAAGATTTATCAGCAAAGTGAAAAGTAGCAAAGACACTAAGAAATGAAGAGGATGAAAACGTTAGCATAGCTTGGCTAACCTGTAATATTCTCCTCTGAACACAACTAGTGGATGTACGGTATGTGTGTACCATGACGGAGTCTAACATTACGGGTTAAGTGCTTGTCTGCAAGTTCCAAACTCGATAAAAACAGAGAGAGGCTTCTTAAATTCCGTCTTTGGATAAATGTAGTTTAACTGGCTGTCTTTAACTGCATGTCTAAAGTCCTAGCCAATAGCTTTTTCAAAGGTTTAGAGTTTCAAATTTTAGAAATACATACATTTATCTCAGTCTGCAATAGGAATGATTTATCAGTAGAAGCAAAAACAACACAAAAAGAAACATGCTATTCTTATACAAGCAGCAATCCTTAAGAACTGGGTACTCAAACACTTCGGAAACTCAGCATTACCACAGTATTTGGAGAGTAACAGGATGCTCTCCCCTTATAGCTCCACAAGCTACAATGCAGGTAGGAATACAGGGGATTTGGGAAGAGGTACTTTCTGAGAACCACTGTTAAACCAGCAAGCATCCCAGACGCAGGAAGTTCTGAGGAAAATGGCTCCACTTTTACTCCTTTCACTGCAAGCATTGCAGTTGAAAAACATCTCTATTGTCTTGCAATCTAGTCTTGCCAACTTTGAGCCACACAAACGTGAAGAAAGCTGTTGTTCTGGAGAACGATACCGATGTGCAAATCTATCAGCTGACAAATCCTCGTACCAAGCATAAGAAGCTAGATCTGGCTATGCAAACCAACAGGCGGTTTTCTGAGAAACCTTCATCTTGGAGGGAGAAGAAGGAAAAGGAACCTAAAAATATGCATTTTGGGGCATCAAAATATTTTTGCACCAAAGCTTCTGAAGAACGAAGAACACGAAATTATTAGTTACTTCTGAAACTCTTAGCTAAGTTCAAGTATCTTACTAGGGCATTCCTGGCACCCACAGCAAGCATAGCCTAACGGGTCAAAGTTTTCTTCAAAAATCATAACCCCTTTAAAAAAATACACACTCAGTTTTGCTCCTTCTGAAATGATTGTTTTCTGTCTGTCTTTTCTTTTGAGCAAGAAGAATAAGCCTTGTATTTTGCCATGAAAAAAAATCGTAACAATTTTATATAAATCATGTACTTGAGAAAATGAATAAACATGAACATTCTTTGTTATGTTTCCCATTTTGCAATTTTATTGAAGATTCAAGGATCACTAGTCTATCACCAGACAGAAAAAATGACTTTTTTTCTGTTCCCTCTCCTTCTCCTACTCCTGCCACCTTCCTCCCAAATCAACATCACAGTAAAGGAAATCGGAAATCATTTCAGGAATGGATTATTGATCTGTCTGATAAGCAGAATTACAGCCTACCTTCACATTTCTTAAATGCAAAAATCTTTAAAAAAGATCATTCCCAACAGAATCACATTTTTACTCTTTTTTTTTTCCCCTTGTGACCTCAACATCTAGTGTTTATCTGTAAAAAAAAAGAAGGTATTATTGTCAACACGCATACTTACGGCTGAGTGTAATTAAATTCTTCTGACAGCATTTCTACCATTTTCTCTTACTAACAGAGATTGGTGTATTCATTAAGACAAACTCTGGAAGAAATAAAAAGCATGCTAACGAAATCCTAATCTGCAAAGGCGATAAGAAATTACTTTATTCTCTTACTAATGTGATCACAAAAGATGATGTTCTATGTCTGTTTTTTCCTCAAAGAGAATTTTAAAGCAGATTCTTGTTTAAAGCTGGGACTATTGCTCATCTGAAGCTGTCCTTGCGCAATGCACACAATGACAAACAGAAGGCGGCCTGCGAGGGAGGTGAAAGTGTTAAGAACAGGGAGTGAAAAAGGATTTCAATAACTGGGGGGGGGGGGGAAAAAAGGGGGGGGGGGGGGAAGTTTTTCATTTACAGTAGACATTAAAGGATGCAAAACAAGCAATAAAGCAGATTCAACTGACCATTCTTTTAAAATTAAAAGAAACACGTAAGTTGTATTTCTCGTTAGCTATACCATTTAGAGTCCATCTCAATGTAGTACACGGACTGTGAGATTAGAGGAAAGGTCTTGTCTTTTTTGGTGTAAATGGCCACATTTGCTGTGGCTTTAGTCAGTCAGGGTTATACCTGACTTCAATGATTTACGTAACATCAGACTGAAAATTTTTCCTTCATTTCCATAGCAATTCACAGGTTCTGCACTTTCAGGGAAGGCGACTACTCAAACGTCCATTCAGTTTCCCCAGAGCTCAGCGATGGTGTTCAGCACTTCTGAAATATCTATTAGATGAACCGTGACACTCACTGCTTTCTACCAGCAAAAAAATGCAGTGGCTTTCAAAGGACTGCACAAACGGAGCGCGCGAGCAATCTGCATGGCAGCAGGTCTGATCCACACTAGGCACTGACATTACCCCAGGTACAAAATGTGCCTGAATTTAAAGAGTCTTTGCAATGCTGCTTTCAACTATGAACTTCTCCCTGGGGCTACAATATTGGGAGGATTCACATTACGTTAGCATGTTTTCCTGGTGAACGGTAAACTACAGCACAACTGCTGTGAAGCGCGCACTGTACAGAGCCCCACGGCCACGCACACACCAACGCAGCACACTTGCCCTGCGAGGGATCCAGCACGGCCGTCCACTGCCACTGCACTGAGGGAAACCGAGCTGCGCACTATGAGATGTAACTCGGAGCACTTTGCAGTGTTGATATGTTGGAACTTTTAGGAACGGTGGCAGGAGGAAAAGCCAGCTGCTGACGAATTAATGTGATATGAAGTAAAGTAGGATGGGAAGCCAACTGATGACTTAAACAACAGGTTTTCTAATACAACATCATACAAATGCTTGAATACAGAAAGGAACCTGCTTTGCTTTTGGAGAGCGCCAAAATCCAATGCCTCTGGTGTAACAGCCAGCATCTATGTATAAACTTAGGGGAAGAACGTTCTTGAATTTGATAATGCCTTTTTAAGGTCTTGTTATCATTACAAGAGGTAAATGAATAAAAGAAAGCTTTCTGAAATTAGATGATGCTAGATTATTTTTTATCTAGATTAACTCCCTCATCCTTTTCATGACACATCTGCACAAATGCTCGTAGCGGTCGAAAGCAAACAACTGAAAGGGAAGGCCAGATTGGAAGACAGAGAGGAGAGGACAGATACTACTTTTTTTCAGTAGCAGTGTTGGAGCTGTGGCCTAAGACATCTAGCTATTGAAAACACCAAGTCCTTTTAATCTTGTGCAACATATCTGAAATCAGCCAGAGGTAATGCTGACTATCCTTGAATTTATCCTGCATTATGCTTTTGGAAGCTTAATTAAATTAACTGTTTAGTGTGCACATGCTCATTACAACTTACTGTACTCTGTTTAAAAAAAAAGGGACTAATTTTCCTTTGGAAACATATGTTTTCATCAGCTGCACAAACGATCTTCAGAATAAAGGAATTTTTAGCCGTTTATTGGCTATGGTTTTCTAAGTCAGTTGTGTATTAGAATTCCAGAACATACACCAGTGCCCTTAAATTAATCACATGCATCACTACTGTATGTATTAAAATGCACACTCCCTTTTGTTTGGTATACACCTCTGCACCTCCATCCCATAAGTGACAGATAACTTTTCACCTCCATCAGTATAATACCTTGCCAAAAAAAAAAAAAAAATCAAACCCAAATCCAAGACTCATTTAATATGCTGCTTTAAAACTTATTCAAATTCTTTCTCATCCCATTTCATCACTGCGCTCTTCTTCTCAAAGGATGACTACAACTTCCCAGCTCCTACTAGTCTGGAAATAACACGGGACGAGCTTCTAAGTAATTGGCTGGGGATTAAACTTTCTTTTTTCGTCAGCAATGATAAAGAGGGGGAAAAAAAAAAAAGAAAAATCCTGCAATACTAGTCTTTATGTACATTTCATGCCTTTTTGTTAGCTGTAATGGTGGAAAAAGCTGAAAAATTTGTGGTGAATTTTGCCTGTCAATTAGAATTAAGAAGAGTAGTTTTGATTAGTTGCTATACATCTCCAAAGTAAATCTAAGCAACACAAAATGAGAAGTAGAAACAATATGGCTTTAAGCAATACAACGCATTAGGAGCTCCCAGAAGTTTTTTACATCCCAGAATACTCACTTGCTTATGGATCCTTCAATTCTGCAGGTCAAAAATAGACAAATACAAAATACAGATAAGGACAGATGCTGAAGACTCATCAAGGGAAGCTTTGCCTTCCCTGTTTCGAATCACATAAAATAGCTGCTGCTGCAGAATAGTAGTCGAGACACCTTAACTTCTCGGGTTTGCTTACATACTCACACAGCAGATGCCCAGGTTTCACTGGGATCGGACAGTGCTTCCTGTCACTAGACAGCAGCCCCTCTGGTTGATTATAAAAGAATAGTGCTGATGGGCTCTGAAGGAAGTTTCATTAGTTCTGTCCATACCACAGGAAAGTTTAATTCTTTTTGAAAAGTGTTTTCTAACATAGCTGAACTGTGTTAGCAAAACAAATTAGTTTGTCCTGGACACTCCACTAACTGCTTTCAGGGGCACATTCTCTTCCCGCTGAAGTAAAAAACAAAACTCTATTGCATTCCAGGGATCAAGATTTAATTCTAAGTGCTTCCGACAGTGTTGTCAAGGAGAAGCAAGTGAGAAATGTGTTTCACTCCACAACACCTACTCTGACATCTAAGAGAGCGAACATACTTCTTGATGTATTTGCTAGGTAACTGCCAAAGTATCAAAGGTACATAAACTTGGTCCCAAACTTCATTCTTAACACAAATCAAGACCATTTGTATACTACAGCAGTTACGAAGTAGAAATTCAAACCTCAGAGTCAAGGTGGGGTTTTATTTCCCTGTCACTGAAGCTGGAGTTTGGAGGCAGTGAGAAACAAGGGAATTCTGTGAACACAAGATTTTAAACCCTATTGAGTAATTAGACAACTAGCCTATTCCTTACATTTCCTTGGCACAATAGTACTATTTCCAGTGCAGGTACCTCTTGGAATTCCTCTAGAATGACTCAAAAGAATAATATCCCAGAGGAGCAAACACAGGGAAACCCTAATTTTTTTTTTTTTTTTTTTTTTTTTTTTTTACAAACTGACTATCACTTTGAGTGTAGTGATATTCCAGAAATATTGGTTATTGTCTAGCTGATTTTCAGGGACGTGTTTCTAGAAAAAGGGTGTAATTCAGGGTTTATAAGAAGTAAATATATTTTTTAAAATAGGGGGTTTAAATAAAATGCACAAGTGTTTTAGTTGAATTATATAATCAACTTTAAGTATAATCATTGGAATAAAATAGTGTTGATGAGATCACGTTTACAGGTTTTGCATATAAACATGATGATCTCATTCAGAACTGCTTGTTTATTGCCTATGCCAGCATATCTGCTGGAAAAGGACGTCTAGCTCACAAAGTGATTCAGGAGGATGGAGATAAATTAGAGACATGGAGTTAGTCTGCCAACCCTTCTCTATTCCAAAACTCAGAAAGAATTCTGGAAGACAAAAGCATTCATGTTATCATCCCTGAAAGCCAGGAGACTATATATCAATCTCCACCCTAGTAAGACTGAGAGCTACTAGTGGGCAATTCCATTTTCCATAATTCAAGAAACAATTCCTTTTTTCCCAGGACCTGCTTTGTTTCAAGTACAATGACAAAGTACTGGTGCCAAAGATTTACACAGTGTATTAAATTAATACAACATCAAGTGACTAGCAAAAGATGTAGATACTATGTTTTGTGTATGTGCCTGTCAAAACATATGCTGCACAACAGCAAGGTGAAGCTCTTTCAAACACAAACTTAATGTATTTACTAAAACATAACATACATGTGTGAAACAATATGCTGATCTCACCAGGATGATTCAGGAAATGGACTTCTTTTATTGGTCATAAACAATAGGTGTTTCTGGTAAGCACCCGCAAAATAAACGGAAGGCAGAAATCCATGGCAAATTTTATGACCAACAAAAGGCTAACACGCAAAATCTAGACTCTAAAATAAATAACAAACCTCCTAATTCCTTTAGCAGGGCTAAGATTTCAGTCTAAAGACTGATTTGTAGATCATCTCTGTACAGGGAGATAAAAGGTTGTATGACAAGAAGAAGAAAACAAATGAAAAGATGAAAAGAAAGAATGGGACATCACCTAAAAACTTCAAGGCCATCTGTGACTTCACAGCAGCATGAAGAGGAATGCAAATATTCCTCCTGGAAGAAGAATAAAGACAGTTAAATCACAACTCAAAGCCCTCTAAGTTATTGCTATTTTAACTTGAACTCTTTGTGAAGAGGGATGAAAGAAAAACTCAGTTAACTCCTTCTATTCATATTGTGGATTCACATTCTCCTCATCAATGCAGAGCTCAAACATGAGGTTCCCACTACTGTAAAAAGAAGAGTATTTTCTCAGTAATAAAGGTATAGTTGACAGAAAGCAGGAACTCTTATTACACAGCCTCGTCTGGCAAGTTTTCCGATCCAAGTTTTCAAAATGAAAGACATGTACATAATGATTTGTTGGACTTGATGATCTTGAAGGTCCCTTCCAACCTTAGTGATTCTGTGATTTATATTACAATTTCTGGTTACTGACCATAACTGACTTAAGAATGTTTGTAAATCACCTGCCTGTAGAGAATACTGGCCTAAGATGTGACTTTTGGAAAAGCATTGACCCGCTACCTCTTCTATGTGAAAAGGCTAGCAGACAGAAAACAGAATAGAAATCAGCTTTTATGACTGGTTTAGAACTGGAAGGGTAGAAATGAGTACGGAACTTTTATAAATATATGTACACTATATAGATACACACGCTTATATATGTATAGGAACTTATATATAATTACATAAGTATACAGACTCCTAGAGAAGCCACCACTCTGGCTCTTTCTGTAACAATACTCAGTTCTCTAACGCCGCTTGTAGCAGAATTACAAAACATTCAGAATTCATGCTAGTACAAAAAAACAGGAACTAAAAAATGCAAATTCCTCTTAGGTCAGTTGCGCAAAAACTTACAGCAATGTGACATTATTATACAGCAGCGGGCAACAAAATCTAGACCAACTCACAGCGCTCAAGGGAACTGTATCTGGTGAATGTTTAGCTTCAGTGCAGAGTTACCTATTCATTCTGGTTAGACAGTATCATTAAAAAGTAAAATAGCAAGGGTGAAACCCTGTGAGAATACAGCATGCGTTTGAATGCAAAATAGAAATGCAGGTACTACTCTGTTCAGATTCGCAGTAGGGGCAAATCGTCCTAATAAATGAGTATTTCAGTTTGAAATATATAAAGCAATACCTATCATAAGGAAATACATTTTTTTAGTTGTGAGAAGTATCTAGCTATGCATCTAGCTTCAGTAAACTTTTAACGCGCTTCTGCATATCAATGAGGGATATAGATTACCAGATTTTCATTTGCCAGTTTACTGCAAAGCAGACATATGATTCAATCTTTAGAAGGTGGCTCACTTTAAAATCTAATCTCACATTCATATAGCAAGTCCTAATGAGCCCGCTAGGAGTAAACAAATTAGTCTCCAGGATGTATTATGCATTAATTAATCAGACTAATAGTATTATGAAATGTGTAATAGATGAAAATTAGTTCCAAGTACAGTACTTGCATTGAAGAATGAACATAGAAGAATTAGAGCATAATAAAAGTATTCTCAAATTTCTGCCACTGTCAGCTAAATCAACTATACTTAATTAATGACATATATTTCTCTTCCATTTAACTGCATGTTTTGGTGAGACAAATTACAATATTTCATGCTGTTTTATTCTTGACTGTCACATTAAACTCACTTTTTGAAAAATCACCGTTGGTAATCACGGTGAGATATCTAACCTTGCACTGACCCAACTATAACAGCTCAGCATGCGGCATTATAGTCACTTCAATCCAAAAGAGTGGAAACAAGGGAGTACCACTCTTACTACTGTTCTTTAACAGAAGAGCTTATATGGCCCTGAGCAGAAAATCTGAAAAGTGCACTTACTCCTAAATAAAATGTACACGGTACTGAAAGACCTGGAGTTTCTAATAGAAACAGGAAGCTGGAGAAGCTTGGGTCCTTAACAGGGAGATGCACTGTATTTGTTCCTCTCTTTTCCTCCTTGACCATGAATGACCTAACTTTCTAAAAGATATTGGAAAAGATCCCACAGGAGAGAGAAGATCATTAAACAGACATATTGCATATACTTGTAACTATTTCCATTGACGTGTTGCCACCATCTTTTGTTTGGTATGACACTAATGCCTAACCATCCGAGCCTGTAAAGGCCACACTGTGTTGGCTTGTATTCAAATGCAATCCATACTCTGCCGAGCACAGCACCTAGACGGACACGGCTGAGAGCAGAAGAGCATACAGGCAGAGACACACAGCAGTTTTCCTACTGTGGAAGTGTTGGGGAAACAGCCGGGAAGCACTGCACTCTGCATACTAAGACAGACAGACACATCATGGGAAAGTTTCACTAAATAAATGGGCCTATGTGCCAGACAAAATCTCACCCTGAATGAATATGGTGGGAAGAGCAGGGTGGAGGCAGTGTCTTATCTCTGAGACAACAGGCACTGCTATATTCATCAGCTAATTATTTTAAATGGTGATTAGTCAGTTTTGCAATACTTCTGCTGTTTTCAGTCTTAACCACCTCAAACAAGAGTCTTGTTAACCTGCACTCTCTTTCTTTCTTTAGTCACACAAGCTAATGCCTGTAGGAGACAGGATGAAGACAAACGAATGCTTCCATCATTAATTCTGTCCAGAAATCTCTAAATGTAAATAAGTCCACTTAACTACCAGCCAGCCCCAGACTTCTAATTCAGTGGAACTTGCTCACAGCTATGCCTAAATCTGGCTTACCATTACAAATCAAAAAAGTAAGTGAATAAAAGGCCAGCTCCTGTTCTAAGCCACTTTAAAATCATCACTGGCTGCAGAAAGGGATAATTTAAAGCAGAAATGTTAGCTGTGGTTTTCTCTTCAGAATAACTTGGGGTAATACGCAGACCAGTTTTCTTACCTTAGCTTCCTGAGGTGCCTTCAATATCCAGCTCAGTCAGCATTTTCCCTGCAGGTAGCTGAACTGCAATTGCATTCAGGTTGCCTACAACCATCACATCTCTTCATAGCAGATAGCGTAATGCCCGTTTAGGAAAGACCTGCCTGTCCAACTACAGCCAAATGTACTGTCTTTCCTAAGGATAGGAGAGATGTGCAAACCAGTCAGAGTCCTAGGACCTTGTTATACGTGGCAGATTTTCTCAAATACAGAACAAAATCGGTTTTTCCACAGGATTTTCTTACAGACTCAGCTCCCACCAGTATTCCAGCATTAAAAGCAACTGAACCACAACGCCACCTTGGCAGAGCAGAGGTGAGGCACCACCGTCCTTCCCCATTTCCCGTCCCCGCTTGTCAACACACAACCACAGTGGGAGAGAGAATGAGCATCATGTGTTCATCTTCAAGACAGGATTCTGACCTCAAAGCTGTTACGGTAGGCAACAGGCATGGGCAGCATTCAGCAGCTATATTAAACTGAAACTTTTCATAGGCACAACTAAGTGAAAGTTAAGGAGCAAAACTTCTATGCACATTCAACAGGACCTGAATGCTTAACTGCCCTTACTGTCTCTGAAAATCCCCTTCTCAGTGATGAAACTTGGCTGAGAATGCCAAGTATTTCAGTTGCTGTTATTATTGCTTATGCTTTTCTATCTTATTAGTCACAAATCATATACATTGACCTAAATGCAGTAAAAATGTATAGCTGTAAATACAGGCAGACTTTAATGGTAGTACTTCATTCACTCAATGAATAATACAATGTACTATTGAACACTGTCATAATAAACAAAGCATTTTTACATAGTACCCCAAAATATGAACTAGGATTATTTCAAAATAAAATCCATGCAATACAAGAGTCGTTTAAACCAATTAACATTTCACTTCCCCACTTCACTGGAACAGACAGCTGTAGTAAGAAGTCAGTTCAAGGAACAAAGAAACATCTGCGATGGGGCAGAGCACACAGGCAGCATGGACCCCAAACACCCCCAGAAAGCCTCACTCTGCAACTGCAGTATTTAAAAGAGAAGTGCACTTAAATCTGTATAACCAACAGCCAAGTACAGTCCTACCTTCTGACAATGCAAATGTCTCTTACACTTGTCTAACTCTACTGACTCCAAGGAAAGTTTCGCTTTGTTACACCAGAGAAAAGACAGAATCAGACACAGTCACAAGCAGAGCTGTGTAAACACAGGTGAGAGCAGGCTCAGCCAGTAAGCAGCGCAGCAGGGCTGACTCCAATAAACGGACAGCAAAATTACGAAGAGCCTGAAAAACTGGCAACAAGATTTTATATGGCATCCTTAATTTCATGGAGAGTCAATACATTGATTTCAGGACAACAGCACAATGAGATTTGGAGCAAGAAGGAAGCCAGAGCTCAAACCAATGTTCTGGGAACAGCCTTAGTATTCCAGTGTTACATAGTCAACATATAAGCTTAAGTTAAGCTTTAGGGAACAAACACCTATTTATTTAAATCCTATCTCCTATTGACTTAGAAAGGATGTATGTTTGTGGAAGAGAGGACTTGTAGTACAGACTGAAATAAGCAGAATAACTCTTGCATTAAATCATCCTGTTATTTTAAGAAAAGGTTAATTTGTAAAACAAATTGAGCTTCATTAAGGACTAATTGACTGGAAAATTTTCTTTTAAAATGTCTTCTAATTATACAGGTGAAAAAAAAATCTTTTCAAAGCACTTTTATAATTAAATACCATCCTTGATCAATTTCTTTTAACATTTAGTCAAGAAAAAAATACTACAGGGAGGTTTAGCCAAGAGCTGAGTGTCATTGCACCACTGCAATAAATACAAAGGAATAAATATACCGGTAAGACAATGTCTGTGACAGCTGGGAATAATCTAGAAAGAAATCCATAAGCAAGTTCGAACCATTGAAGGAAAACAGGCGATTTTCTGTGCTGGGGGCTGTAGTGATTCAGCAGACACTGAATTCTCTTTTCACAACTGTAAAAGGAAGGCCCAAGGCAAGAAAACTCATCTCGCTGGGACATACCCTCCGCCAAAAGGTGTGGTAGACTCCTCCTCTTCACCACGTCTCCAGTACCTGTGGCACTGAACAGGAAGACCTTGCTTGTGGCTTACATTTGGCTTACCCGATTCAAAGCAGCTGGTCCACAGTTTCCATTTTGGAAGAACTTCCAGAACGAAACCAGCAGATGAAAACTTACTGCTTTCATTCTCAGAGCTTCAAGCACTACTCCCACAGCCTGAGTGAGGTCTGTTTCTTCATTGCTTTGCACTTTGCTTAGCCTCTCTCAAGAGCATGTAAAACGTAATGCTCTGAATACTTCAGATGATGAATCCTCTTTTATTCCTTTACCCAATTAGAACTGCACTTCCTAGAAAATTTTCACTAGTAATTTCACCTGTAATTGCATAACATAGTATAGTAGGGGTTTATTTCTACCATACGGTTACAGAAATAGTATCAGTAGCTCGCCCACACTGATTGTAAAAATATGCTTCACTTATTTGTATTTGTTATAGCACTGAGAAATTATAGATTCAAAAAGATTATGTCAATATCTAAGGATTCTGGTTTATATCATCAGCTGTATGATGATGATATAATGCATGCATTTTCCTGCCTAAATTTCAAAATTCATAGTCAAGCAGATTGCCAAAAGCAGTGACATAAATAATCACTGGGAGGTGGCTAGAAAGGCACTTCATATCCAGTATCGATTTCAGAATGAACTTGTATTGTCTTGATAAGAACTGCAAGCGTGCTTTACAGTTAGAGCTTAGAAAGGGGGGAAAAGGGTAAACTCCCCCAAAAATGCACAAAGAAGAGGACAGTACTATGTAGTCAGTGTTAGAGCTAAGGAATTAATCCTCTGTCAAGGCCTTGTATCAACTTAAGAGACAGTAGCTGTGGGTAGGCCCATTAAATAGACACACACCACCGCATTCCTCCTGAATTAGTATGTGTTAGGCATCAGCTTAAATATGAGGACTGCGCCTTTTTCACTGCAAGAAAAAACAGGTTGGACTACTAAACTTTCTCATTTGCAAGCATATCCTCAAGTAATGTGCTAGAAGTTTCACTGGTCTCAAATTCATTTCGTGAACCACTGCAAATTAGTCTCTTTCCTGTGTCGTGGAATCTCTAACATGAGCAGAGTCCTCCTTCCTGTACGATAAGAGGAAGGGATGGACACAAAACCAAGAAAGAACTGTGAACACTCACCAGCTCTGGAAAATAAAGGGTCAGGGATCCAGTCTCCAAAGAAATGGAACGACAAGAGGACACTATATAAATACTGAAAGTAAAATAAAGGACAGAAGAAACGGGAAACACGCAAGATTTTGTGTGCAGTGATTAGCAGTAGGTGCTCCTTGTACGGTGGGGAGATCTCTTCAGAAGCTCAGGACCTAGCAGAAGCAGTAACAGAAAACAGGCAAAGAATTTTTAGAAAGTAAGGCAGACAGAAAAGTTCAGAGATTTTTTAATTTCATTTTTCTGCCACTCCTTTCTAAATGTATACTGTATGTTAGACTGTAAATAATCCTGAGAAGAATGTGTTTCCATTCATACATAAAGAGCCACAGTTCTCTTTTTGTGTACTAGTAAAAAAAAGTAATAATAATGATGAATAATGGCTCCAAGCTTACTCGCATGGGTGAATCTATTTTCAGACCTGGAAAATTATTGTGTGGACTCAGGCACAGCATGCAGTGCTTATCCACAATGAATCCACCTAGTTTGTTTTGGAATGTGACCTCATTCTAGTTTAATTAATTAAATCAAAGCCTGTAAGTCAAAGCAGTATCTGCTTGCATCTGATTTTTGAGAAATTACTAGACCTTTGGAGCTCCTAGTTTGTTGTTGATCATGTGAAGTGTATAGTACATTTTTTCACATATCTGTTAGCTTTTACATATGTAGACTTCTCTGTATCAATTATTTCTGAGTTATTTAATTTTTAATCATTCTACTGAATTCACAATTATTGTAAAACAACAGGAAACAAGTACATTCACAAAAAATCTGGTTCTAAGTCTAAAATTCCAATTTCTCTGACTGAAAGTAAAGAAATAACTTTTTGTCTGTTATGCATGTAACATAAGGACTGGTTTATCCACAAGAACACTATACAAGGGACATTGTTCTAAAGAAATAGAAGGCTGTGAATTTGCAGAAGAAAATTGCTGAATAGAAAAGATTTGACATAGTAAAGGACTGTTACCTACGTGAAAAGCTAAACTTAGGTGAGCAAGAAGTGAGAAATGTCTCTCTGTGAAAGACAGGTAAAACAAGTAGTCAGACTTTAAACGATATCTGGAATTCAGTCAAACGGCCTATAAAGAGGGGAGTGCTCCAGAGGGCTAGAAGGGATTTAAAATTATGCTAAAATGAGCTGCTGGGAAAGCCTTTGTCACTGAGAGAATAGCCTCAGGTTGGGACAATCAGAAATGGTATAAATTAGCCCATGATATGGAAACCTGGAAGTCTTGGAAGCTGACTGACCCAGAGGCAAAGCAACTCATCCCAGAGACCATGTGATTTTGTCAGACTCTATTCATAGCGTAACAAAGGATTATATAAGTGAGGAATAAAATAAGTTTATTTCAGGAATAAAATAATAGCAGATGATCACAGAGGTTTTCCTTAAAATTTGAAGGGGAAATTCTGTTTTCAGCCTCCAATGCTTAGGGACTACGCTAGCTTCACCACCTGCTTAAAAAGGATTTATTAAAAAAGGGTAGAATCTCCCAGAGCTGTACTCTCAGAAACTCCAGAACTTCAAGAAACAGGACAGATTCGTTTAAATACATTATAGCCCTTTTAAATATTAGCAGCTGAGGCATGGAATAATGAAGAAATGTATTCAGAGTCAGAAAAGGACAAATCCAAAGAGCTTTTCTGTTGTTAAAATTAAGTTAATGACAACCCCACGCATATACCTTGTCAGATGTGAACTTGAGCTTCTTCCACGTACTGCATGCAGGCATATTTGCATGGGACTTATTTAGACAGACAGGAGCGGTACTCTACATCTCCCTCTTTCAGAATAAAAAGATTTAACACATCTACTCTTTTTTTCTTTTTAAGAAAAATCAGGTGCTTCATTAAAAAATGTGGCTGGATTTATACCTTGTAGCAACATTACAGTAACATCGATCTTGAAGATTTCAAAAATACAGAGCTATTTTCAAAAGTGCTATTCACCAGATTGAATTCCTGGAATCTTTCACTATAAGGCATGTTTTTCAGTACCTAATCATCCTCAGAGTTATTCTCCTATTTATGTAAAATCTGGAGAGAATTAGTAGGCCTATAAGCTACATATACAGAATCAACCTATTATCCCTCTGCTATTTAGTCTGCTTCTGTTTACACACCCAAGTATTACATGTTGCTTTTTTCCGGGGGATATTGCTACGGCAGCTGAGATTCATCTAATTGTTCACTGTAATTATCAAATATTATACAGTTTGTTACTTAATATAATTATCTGTCTTGTTGGCAAGGCTTACACTAGGTGAGCCAATGGCTACAGATATGGCCATCTGACCAAATGTCAGAAATTTCCATCACTTCATTTTCCATCACTACAGATACCTCTGAATGTTGGCTGATAGTCAACTTCATTTTAAAAAAGGTAGTTTTTTAAGGGTTTAGGTTATTTTTTAAATTAAGCTGCTGAAAAGAACTTAGAAGAACTATTTTATGTGCATATACATACCAAAGTTAACACGTGAAGACACATATTAAGGATTTGTGATGTCAGTGAACACTTTTCAGTACTTTAAAGGCAGATTCCCCTTTCTCATCTCTTCTTCACAAATATGATTTCTAAATGCTTCAATAAAAAGTCAGCTTGTTGAGCCAATAGTTCAAACTGAATGGAAGGAACGGGCTTGGCAGAAGCACTTGTAGTGTGGAAAGTGCTCTGAATAGCATTTGCTCCCTTCTGATCTCCACTGCAACTTCACGCATAGCATTTTACACTACACTTAAAATGTACAACTAGAATCACAGGAAAATGATAATAAAACATGATGAACTTCTGTGTTAATCTCTAAGCTTTCACCTTCTTTGTCCACAGATTCTTCAAATGACAGATGCCCAACTGCCAAATGGACATCCCTTTTGTAAAGGTCACAGTTAGCTTCCTTCTCTTAAACGCGCAGAAGGTGGTTTCATAGTCTCAGAGATCAAGACAATGGTAACTGTTCAAAACACAAACCAGGCCAAAGTTATTAATCAACTGCACGAGGCTTATTTTCAGTAAATAGACAATGATGAAGCTAAATTTGCCTAGATAAATAGTTATTATATAGGATAGAAGCCCTTTCTGATACATGCATGCAAGCTTCATTAATATTAATGAAGCTGCATATGCCTTGAGAAGACACAATCATTGTTCACTGACCAAAATGCTCTACCTAGTCCTCAAACATAAAGATACAAAGACCGTAATCACTTATTAGCACATTGTATATAGGCTGGTGGAAATAAAGCACTGCTATTTTAGCAGTCCTCTGACGGAATGCCCTGATTGTAATCTCCTGAAACAGTGTCCCTTGCAACCATTTCAAAGCAGCTAAAGTCTTATTGGCATATTCAAAGTACCTACTGCTGACAGGGCTTGCTGTCACTAAGAAGCCAATGAAGTGATTTGCATTTGGAGTGTGATTGTGAAGCAGCAACATAATACACTGTGATTAGAAGACTGAGTGAACCACTTCTAAAAAGAAGAAAGAGCACAGTATGAAAAAAACTTAATATGACATACTTTGTGTTCACTTTATCTACTGCAAACTCTATTGCCCCAAAATGTCTGGGAGTCCACTACTGCATGTCCAGTTCCAATACACAGCTAAGCTGATGGGAATCTAGACCCTCTGCTGAACTTGATAGATCTATACTGACCTCTATCACTGACCATCTGGATCAAGATTTATAGCTGCTATGTGTTGTGAGCAAAGTAACACGGAAGCTACTTACTTTTTGTTTGACTGTATGATTCAGCTTTAGAAATAGTTACTTAGTTTTGGTGCTGGTAAGAGCTTATCCTTGTGAATGAAGCTTGTTTTATGCGCAAGAACCATCGTAAAGATATGAGTTTATGTGGTCATATTTTTTCCCCCAAAGGAACAGTCATCAATTCTCAGATTCATAATGTGTAGTTTGTATGTGAATCAAAAAAGCAAACAGTTAAAAAAATTCAACATTACCCTCTTTGTATACCAGTCCTTTGACACAGACAGGTCATAAACATCATGATTTATCCTCAACTAGCAACACTTTCAATGTTCCGCCCCTTGATAGGGGACATGAGTTTATTGCTGTGCACTGCTGTGCATCACGTTATTCTCCCTCAGAGTGTAACTGAATGGCTGGTAAAGTGGGGGACCACGATACGCTTTTCTGGCTGCTGCTTCTGGGGCGGGTGTAACCCACTGAAAGGAAGAGGGGATGGGATGGGTCTTCCTCTGCCCGCAGCTGAGATTGGCAGTGGGGTGGTCGGTGACCATTTTTACGCTGGGGCAAGTGAGCCATTCGGACTGGTAGGATCTCTAGCTCAAGCAGAGAGGAGGAAAATGCTAAATAAACAAATTGCTAAATGAAACAAGGAACAAAACTAGGTCTCGGAAGTAATACGGATAAAGGGACTTTTCCAAAGAACCTGAACAGATGTAGTAAACATGTTACCAGTGAGTTGCTGGACTGAAAGCGTGGAGATAATAACCACCCCTGCAAGGTACAATCCTTTGATTGTTATCTTACCAATCTGGTTGCAATTTCATGATCCTAGCGGATGTTTTAGTAGAACTTTGCCTCTGAGATGCAAGGTGGGGACACTCGCCTTAAAAGGAGAAGGTGAGGTAAGATCTATGTCAAGTCTTCAGATGACTTTGGACCTTGCTATATCTCTCTTGCTCTAAAAGCAGTCTTCTCTGAAGCAGCATTTACAGGCTAACTGAAACGCTAACAGTCATGTCTTTACAGCCATATTCACGGAATGAGGGAGCTGAGCCCTGCTTTACAGGCTAACTGAAACGCTAACAGTCATGTCTTTACAGCCATATTCACGGAATGAGGGAGCTGAGCCCTGGGACAAAATACCAGGATGTCAACTCCTATGTCAATCTGTTCTAGCCCTTATAATATTATGCGTTCACAGCCCACTGCCCCCCCTTCATCTCTACACTGAATCACTACTTGTAAACAGTTTCATGCTGATGAGGCATCACTGGAAAGTGTTGCAGGACCTGAGATGGCAGGGCAGTGCTCCCTGAGGACCAAAATTGAAGTGCTTCATTCTATTTTCAGGCTTTGACATATAAGTACAAAGCAGCTGGAAATGTATTTTGGAGTTCGCAACTGCATAAGCTGAAGGGTAGACTTTGCCATTGAGTTCTCATATTCAAGAATATGGTTAAATTCTAAATTGTCTCTGTAAGCTCTTAATTCTGCACATATACAAATGAAAAGAAGTGGTTTTTTTCCTTACTACTTTTGCTATTCAAAGAGCTAGCCAGCAACAAAGGTTAGGAAATACCAACAGTATTCACTAGAATGGGTACTGGTCTCTTCTCTCGCAGCAGCATTTCCCAAAGAGTAAGAAATGTTCCCTTTAGCAACATGGCAAGAGCAATAGGTTGGGATATTGCACTACTTTTCAATCTCAGCTTACTTTTAAAAACTGCATAGGTAATTTCTAATATTATGGTTGCACAGAAAATAAGACTCAGAATTTACCTCCGTAACCACTGCCTGTTTGAGTTTGTAAAGAACCCACCGAAGGAGTCCGGAGATGTGAATTCCCTGCTGAGAACAGTAGGTGCTAATTCACATGACAATAATGTAATGATACCCTCTGGGAGTAGTAACATGAAATGTTTTCTTTTGGGAAAGCCAACAAGGAAAAATTCCATCCTCCTGCTTTTCAATGACTTTCTCATACCTAAGCCAATTTGCTTGTCTTCAGTTATTTGAAGGGCTGTTCTAGAAACCACATCACTGAAATGAATGCAGGAAACATTAAAAGAGACAGAAGAAAAGGAAAAAGAAAGGTACTGGACCCAACTTAGTGAAAAGGCAGCAAGAAGAGAACTTTATATATGCTGGGAGTCAGTGGGAATCAGCTGCTTCCACTGATGTCAACAGCAGAATTCCTACTGACTGCACTTTTACATCTTTTTCTGTTTGGGTTTTGGTTTTCTTCTTTAAACAGAACTGAGAAGCAATTTTTCACTTTCAGCTGTGTTAATACACTGGAGCATAGACTTGGTGAGCTGATCATGGAATGTGGTGATATTTACCTTATAATGCCATGCACGGTGTTGCTTTATAACATGATGATTCAGTGGAGACACGGCAGAGTTTCAAATGGCATTATACTGTATTTGCCAAACTATACTGCTAAATCCTAATACTATGGGCAGCTGTAGTAGCTGCAATAAAAATGACAACCAACCATGTTCGTTACATTTCGTTATTGAGGGTTTTTCAGGGTTTGGCTGGGTTTCTTTAAACGTCTGATCTTTTATCTACATGTAACATTGCAGGTATTGAAAGTCTGGATTGGTCAGACTGGATCAAAAGAACATCCCATGAGGCCACTTCCTCGTTTCTTCAGTGACTTGAAAATTCTTGCATTAGGTTTCTCTATTTACTATGACATCACTATAGTTTTCTTGTAGTCTGGAAGATAGGAAATGTGTACAGAGCTTTTTCAATGACACACACCATCCCATTACAAATTATATTACAGTATAAACACTTTGTGTTAACACCACCCAGGAGAAAGGCGAAGGAAGGATGACATAGATTTTTTTAGAACTGAGAGAATATCACTACGTATCAGCTTGTTATTAAAACAGAAAAGTGTATTTCAGAAATACATGAGCTAAAGCTTTTTATCTTTGTTCCTTGAATAGCAGCAGGTAGCTCTACATCTCAGGCCAACTATCTACCACCACTCTCCAGAAACTGATAAAAACTGGAGATACAAACGTTGATGAAAAGTGTAATCGCATCTGATTTTACAAATACACCGTTTCTGACTGTATCAGAAACAGTGCGTCCAGCTCTGTGTCCCCAGGAGTAGGGAAGTGATCGTGCCCCTGTACTCGGCACTGGTGACGCCGCACCCTGAATCCTGCGTTCAGTTTTGGGTCCCTCACTACAAGAAGGACGCTGAGGTGCTCAAGCGTGTCCAGAGAAGGGCAGCGAAGCTGGTGAGGGGGCTGGAGCACAAGTCTTATGAGGAGCGGCTGAGGGAACTGGGATTTAGTTTAGTCTAGAGGAGAGGAGGCTGAGGGGAGACCTCATCGCTCTCTACAACTACATGAAAGGGGGTTGTAGCAGGGTGAGTGTTGGTTTCTGTGGAGTAATCGCTGAGGGGCACTTTGG
>NW_010522161.1:0-282 GCF_000687285.1 Phaethon lepturus
GCTCAGAAGCGGCAACCGAGCCGTCAGTTGCCAAAGCAGAGCTGGCAAACAGGACCTGAGCTGCGAAAAGCCAAATACATCTTCGTAAAGGAGGTACGGAATAAATACGGTCTTAAAAAAATAATGATGATAATAAAGATTGCGCCAAATCAATACGAATGTTGACAAAGGCAGCGCGGTCGGTGTTCTGGCCGTTGGAAATGCGGCTAATGCGTCATGCCCGTGTCTGCACGGTAACCAGCCACCCGCTTTGGTGACAACACTGTCTCGTGTCGTGGGCAA
>NW_010522161.1:436-806 GCF_000687285.1 Phaethon lepturus
CCCCCCCTGCCTTGCCTGCCAGCCCCACGCATCGGAACTGGCTCGCGTGAGGTTTAAGGGCTGCAATCCTTATCCCACCGAAGTGAGCAGCAAACCTCCCCGGGAGCGGAGTAGGATGAAGGCTGAGGTCGGGAAGAACTCGTCCCCAGAGCGGCAGCGCTCCCCACTCGCGCCATGTCCGTGTCCCGGAGCGCTGGGCGAGGGGTGGCCGCGCTAGGGCGGTGCCAGGCTGTGCTCCCCCCCCTCCAATGCTGCCTCAGGGGATGCACATAGGGGAGAGAGCTCTCGGCACGAGCAGCGGTTTCCTACCGGCATCACACCTCCCGGGACCGGGCTCGCCCCGACACACGCACACAACGAGTACACACCC
>NW_010522162.1:0-8169 GCF_000687285.1 Phaethon lepturus
TCCAGTCACTGGTAGCTTCACCAGACTGCCACAGCTATTCTAATATGATGGATAGTGACAGGACCATGACATTATGTCAGTCAGGATTTTATTTCAAAAGTTTGAATTTGAAACAAATAGTTTATAATGAAGTTTTACTACAGCACATTTACAGTGATTAAACTAAACTGCTCATCTGAGATGTTATTTTAAGACAATTTCTTTGGGCAGAGTTACATTGCTCCTCTAAAACTTTACCTCAACCTCTATTCATATTACTGGAATTGAAAGACATCCCAACAACTCTTTGCGTATCTTATTAAAAACCCCTACAACTTTAAAGTGCTAAGAACAACAGCAAAGGCATCAAGATTAAGTTAGTGCTCAAGTGAAACTTCCTTTTCTTTTTTCTCCCAATTTCCACTTTGTATCCAGTTATCCAGGCTCCTCAATTTGCCACACAAAGCCTAGCTGAGGGAAAGCCTGAACCGACAAGTTTCCTTGTTACAGTCATCTACATTGTCTGACAATGTGAAAATTATTTTTTCCGTTTTTTGGGGGGTTGGGGGTGTGCTGGGAGCAAGACAACATGACACTGACTTGCATCTAGAAGTATTACATTACATTTTTCCAGTTTGTTCATGGCTTCTCTCAAGACAGGACACAAGTACTATGCACGCACCTAAAACAAGATCTAACTGGAAACAGTGGTATCACTTTTCTGCAAAATGATGGCACCATCCAGAGGGAAGAAACCCAAGCCTCTGTCATCTAAATTCTATCTTTCTGAAATATGTCTAACCAATTCTGGTGTTCAGTCACCTGACCAACCCCTCCACTTGAAGATAATTCATCTTCCAGGAAGGAAATCGGGATGCTGTACACTGTAAAGAAAGCTTTACTAAAGCCCTAACATGTGGGCAAGAAATCTACTACTGTCTTCCAGCTCCAAACCTTTCCTGTCATATACGAGTGACAGAAGAACCTTATTCAAACACCTTAACTACAAGGTCTGAGACTTGTTTCTCCCTGTGCCTTCTCTCCATGCCCATGAATCTGGTATTCTTCACTGTATATGAGCCTAGCCTTCACAGAAGAGGTGACAGAAATGTCCCCTTACAAGTCACCTACAACAACATCACTATGCACTCCTGACAAATAGCAATTTCAATCTCTTCCTACTAAGGATAGAAATCAGGGTGGCTTTCGTTTCCTGCATAGGTAAGACTTTATTAAGCCAGCAAAATTCCTAAAGAGCAAAAAGCAGTACAACAGGAAGGGCACAAGTCTTTAGTGCCAGGTCTCAGATGAGTCATGGAACAAACATCTGCCCAAAGGCAATCCCCCTGCAATCATCTGATCCACAGCAAGTGCAGCACATTGTGGCATTCACAGCTCCCCAGCCCACTGCAGAACCCAGCGAGTGCTCAGGACTCACTTTTGCAGCCCAGGATGAAGGCAGCAGATGCCAAATCACAGAACGGGGGGAGCTCGGAAAGGACAAAGCAGAGTGTCCTGGTGTGAGGTTAAACAGCAGATAATGTAGCACGGCACAAGATTGGGACCTTACTTTTGAAAAAGAAGTGGGCAAGAAAACACAGAAATCTTTTTCCCCACAAGCATTTACTGATTCTCATAAAGATGGGAAGCTGCTGGTACAGTTTATGTTTTTACATTACATTATTTTTACAGTTTATGTGCCCGATAACCCTTTTCACAGCATTCTATTGTTGAGTTGGGCACCACTGCTACCTCATTTGAATCAAAGAAATCTGAAGTGTTAAGAACATCATAGCTTCAGGTAACCCTTGGCTGTAGATTAAAAAGTGGACAGAAATATTTTTGCAATCCCAATTGAAACATCCATTCCCAGCATCTCAGTGTTCTCCCATTTTATAACATCAGCAATATATCAAACATACACAGCTCCCCATCTCACATTAGCTATTTCAAAAGCATTCTAAAAATGCAGTCACAGTTACTCAGTTTCATACTCTGTATCAAATGCCTAAAAGTCAGGCATTATTGCACCGAAATTATACACTGGAACATATCCTACAGTATAACTAAACTCCCATTAGAGGAAAAAAAAAAAAGCTTGCAAGTTCTTTTCAATCAAGTTCACAAGCAAAACTACAGACAAATCACATGCTTAGTTTCAACAAAAGCATTAGCAGGAGGCAGATGCTGACTGGACTGATAGCTTCCATTTGTTTATTTAACAGTCATGCACCATTACCAACATTAGTCATTTGGTTCCTATTCTCCCCCCAACTGCATTGTTTTAAGGTTTATTGGCAATTCTACTGCTGTATCATTGGCCAATTTTTTTGTTATGTCTATGAGTCCACATAAAGAACCTTCTTGAGGGGGAGGGGAGGAGGAAGGGGGACAGGACTTTTTTTAAGTACTACTTGATTCCAAGGTCTACCTGAATCATTAATAATCCTGCAAAAAACAATTGTCCTTAGGAACGCAGTTTTAACCCCGAGAAGTGCAAACAGCATCAAAGACTTCTCTAATAATGAACTACTAAAATTTAAAAGTTGCAATATCTACAAAGCCTTTATTCAGCAATTCTACAGCACCAGGGTTCACCTTATTCTGCCAAACAGCTCCCCACCCACCCCCATCCCAGTCCTATTTGGGAAAGCAGCCAGTAGAATTCCCACCCAAACCTGCACAGTTTTATGAAGGAACCGATTTGTGAGAGATTTATCAAGCAAACGTGCAGCATCCTTGACTCCATAATCACGTACTTCCCAGTCCACTGCAAGATGCTATTGGTTCTCTTGCTGCTCTTTAACAAGAGAAACTGCTCTCTGGCTACAGTGACCATTTTACCTGCTGCTTACTGGTACCTCTAGCCTTTCAGCATTCCCGAAAGAAAAAATAAATAAAGCTGCAGGTCACCCTATGCACTGTTACAGTAACTGCTTTACAGGGCTAGTCCACTATAAAACTAGAAATTTGGCATATCTAATTAGGCAAATAGAGTAGACTTCACTTCATTAATTTATTTCTCTAACTTCTGTCCACACCACCAAGAACAACAACTGATGGCAAAGGGGGAGTGGGGGCAAGAACACATAACACACTTCCATAGAACAGATGAGTCCTAGTGGTTACTCTGGTTTTGATTTTCAGTTGCAAAGGAAAGCTAACCCAGTAGCTCTTTAAGTGATGCTTTCTTCAGTTGCATCGACAAAATAGAACAGGTTTTTGCCTGAACAACTCACTTCCAGCTTTTCAGTCACACCAAAAATAATCTGAATTTGCTGTATAGTGCATATGAAATTTTTTGGCTAGATGTATGGCGAATACAAAAACAGGAACAGAACTACTCATATGCAGGCTGTGGTAGAGACTTGCAGCTCAAACTCACAGAGCCCTTTACAGGAGTCAACAGAGCACATCCTATTCCCACTAGGTAATCTCATTTAAATATCATCTCAAGGCAGCTATTAACAAGAAAATCATGTCTGGGACATAGCTGCTCCCAGCTCCCCAGTTATTACTAGAGGAATCCAGTGCAATGGAAGGCATGAGATTTTCTTCTCCACAAACTAGTTTCTATTTAGAAACTACTTATGCCTATTTGTGAAGCTTTGGAATCTAAAGCACTGTAGCAATGCACTCTTCAAAAATTACTACAAGCTCCTGGTATCAGCACAAAGACTACAGTGTCTCAGAAAAAGGTACAGCTGCAACTCTTGCAGTATCATTATTTAGCGAATTTGATTACAGCTGCTGTGCAAGGATGCATCTCGATTGCTATCTGGTCTAAATATGGAGCACTGCACACTGGAAACTAAAGTCTCCACTGGCCACACCAGGTATTAAAAAAGCAGGTGGCAACAGTTTCCTGTTTTATGCAAATTAATTAGAGCCCTCAGATTCCTGGCAAATGGCCAGAGCTTCCAGACAGACAAAGGCTGAAGGTTCCCAGAGGGGGGGAAAAAAAAAAAACCAAACTAGTTTTTGGACAGGCGGCAATATGCTCTAGCATGATACCAAGTCTAATAGAAAAATCCAGAATCAGTTAAAGCAGAAATGTAATCTAAATTAGGACATTACTAATTAGGTCAAGTTAATACCAAAAACCATCATGCAAAATGTTATGAAGAGGCCAGCAAGGCCTCTAGGGGCTGGGGAAGACACTTGAACAGCAGAAAGTTAGCTAATTGTAATTAGTGATTATGAACAAAAACTTTCTTCCAGATTGACCCATTTAAAATAAATAGAAGTTCTTTAAAAAGATATGCATAAATTTAATGCATGCAAGACTGAATTTGACAGAAAACAGTCTTAAAGGGGTTTATACACAGAAACACCTAAGGTAGCAAGTAGCTATTTCATATCCAATTAGAGTTTATTTAATCTGTGCAATGGATTACAGCTTCCTCCTTAAATTCATAAAGGACTTCATGACTGCATAAAGACAGAAAATATAAATGCTTTTTTTTTTTACTAGGTAAATTGGTAATTTAAAAGTCATAATACCATGTCAAGTAGGATGTAGTTCAGAATGACTGCAGGTTCCCCAATAGGTGGTAAAACAAATAAATATACAGATAGTGAAAGGAGCCACAGAGAAAGCTCATTTTTTATCTTTGATCAGACTTGAAATCTTAACACACACAAAAAAGAAAAATCACACTTGATGATTTTCAAGACTGACACTCCTCAGCAAGCTTCAGCATTTGAATGCACCAGCCATTGAGTGCTGCACACCACACTAAACGAACACTGCCTTAAAAAAAGAATTAAGCAAATACCTCATCTCTGATTTTCCTCAACCTCCAGTATTTGTCCAATACAGCCACTTCAAAAAACTTCTCTTTAATCCTCTTGAATCTGCACACTTTGGTTCATCCCTCCAATAATCTCTTTCAACAGACATGAATAACCATCTATTTTTATCTAGCTTTGCAATGTCCAGCCTTTGTAGCAACCTTGACATGCCATCCACCTATTTCCCTGATGCTTTTGACTAATTTCATTCTATTCCCTAATCTGCAAATGCTTTTCCATCCATATGGCTACTACATTACTGTGCTATCAGCAGTCCTGGGTCAGGCCAATGGTCCATCTAGCCCAGTATTTTCTGACAGAGGTGATACAAAATACTATTTAGAGCAAAGCAACCACAATAGATACCTGACTCTCTCTCC
Source organism: Phaethon lepturus (assembly GCF_000687285.1). Taxonomy (NCBI): domain Eukaryota; kingdom Metazoa; phylum Chordata; class Aves; order Phaethontiformes; family Phaethontidae; genus Phaethon; species Phaethon lepturus. The sequence goes on from NW_010522162.1 coordinate 5,154, forward strand.
TTTGTTACAGGACACCAACTAGAAAATCTGTCGCTGAACTGGTGTGTTCTCCTCTAAAGGGGAATTCTGAAGTATGCTATGAACACATTTTAAACAGGCCTAGAAGAACAGACTGTTAATTAAAATTTGTCTATCAAATATTGCATTATTAAGACATGATATATGTAAATGCCTGGTTCAACCTTGGTTTTTTAAGCTTTATTTTAGGTTTGTACAGAGCCTACTAATGGCCAAACAAGATGACAACACTTCTGGAAAACAGAGCACATGTCATTCACAGGCTTTCACAGACACTTGAAACTTCAGATTGATCAGGAGAAGCTATGAAAATAGGCCAGTTAGAGGGAGAGTGACAAAAACTGAACATTTTCCTGTGTCGTCTTAAGATTTTGTCCTCAATATTTTGTCATCCTACAGCATGTTTTAAGTTGCAGTCACAGAAGTGAGTTGATACCACAGCCAAAGTACCAATCAGCTCCTCTTCAGAGTCTAGAAAATTTTCTTCCAAATAATCAGCATGTCTAATTCAAGACTGCCATTACCACCTCACTTACTATGCCCCTTGTAATGCTGCCTTTCCCAATTGACCACAGAATTTCCCTAAATTTCTACACTTACTATGCAGGGCGGTATTTCCACTAACTACAAAGTAATGTCCAAGTTGCATCAACACCTGAAAAAACCCAAGACACATCACTTCAATAGTAAGTGTATCCATAACTAATCAGAATACATTCTAACAAGATGGAAATCTGTAATTCTTATTTTAAGTTAAGTGACTCCAATTACTCAACAATTTTGAACTATAAAGTCTGGTGAAAGACATCTCTCAGCCTCATTCAGTCAGCTAAACTTACCAAAATCATTTTTTACTGTTACCAGATCCCAAATTAGATGTCTTCAAAACCATGGAATCAAGGAGTGTAAATTCATTCATGAAACTGGGTACAAGCCTCTCACTGTGAATGGGCCAGCAATCAGTAAGTTTGCATGTGATGTATTTTATAAAAAAGACCTTGAGGCAGATTTGGAAGCATTAAAGATCTTTGCTGAATTCCACTCATTCCAAGAGTAAAACCACAGATGATCACTTAAGACAGTTGACTGTCCAATTTACTATGATTTTTATTTTTTAAAAAACTACAAGCTTGACTCAGCTAAAGCCACAGGCTTACCTTATCATCTCAACTGTAAATGGACAGAAGTGACTGAACTAGGGTAACTGTAGCCAGAGGTGTACTTACTGGGAACCTAACAGGGAAGATTGCATATATTAAAAAATGCACAATATTCAGTGATGCTCTAGAAACTATGTGGTTGCTCTCACTTGTCATCAGCGTTGCTAAGTTTATATAGAAAATAAATCCTAGCGTTCTCTAAAAACATACAGTAAGGTAATAAAAACAATGCACTGTTATGAAGACATTTATGGTGCATTTATTTTTACAGCTGTAATACATTTAATTCTACCAGCATTAACTTTGGGGGTTTTCTACAAGAAAGTACATGCAAAAAAATCTGTGACCAGAATGAAAAAAGGGGAATTTCTACTTAAAATCCATTGTATTAGTGTTTCAGAAGCATTCATACAAAATTAGAAACCTGTTCTATCAGCAGGTAATGCCATTAGTTTTCAAGATGAATAACGATAGTTTATAGTGCAGAAACCACAGCAATGAAGACATGGCAAAAAGAGCACACATGAGCCGAAGGCAAACAAGTGGCAGTCCTGATATTTATCTCAGATTTGTTCCATAAAACAAGCCAAGTGGGGTTGGGGAAGAAGGTTGCTTTAAAAATAAGAAACAAGGAAAGCAAACAGTAAGAATTTCAAAAAATTACATTCATTTTTGTTTGTGGTTTTAGTGAAGTCTGGCAGAAGTGAGAGAGGTGACAAAAGAAGTACCTGAAGTAATTTTAGTCTTTGCTCCTCAGATCCCATTATTTTTCCTCCAAAAGTGATAAAAACTAAAACTTCTCATTTGCACTTTGTCACTAGGGGACTCTTGGTGAGGACCTCATAATCCATGAACAGAACCAGAAGCACTCACCAAAGAGACAGAACATTTTAAAAAAAAATTTAAAAAAATCTTAGCAACACAGACTGAGGAAAAAAAAAAAACAACCAAAACAAATAACTGAATCTATATTATAGTCAATAGAACAATTAAAGTGCTAAAGCTTTTTAAAACAAAATTGGCTTAGAGCAAGGCATGGCATTTCTTCAGAGAAGAACAGAAAGTCTAGAATCTCTGTTGTCTCTATACACTAGTTGACTTGAGACCTGAATAAATTCTGGCATGAAGTCCCCAAACTGAATTATACCAACACCACAGAGAAAGACAATAGTTGTACAGTCATCTGCTTGAAGCATAGCAGAATTTTGCCAGAACATCCATTTCGCACTGCAAGCCTCATAATGCATCGTAGTTAACCCCTGCACATACAGCATTCAGTATGGACAAAACACTTGTCAGAGAGAACCCTTTACCTACTGAAAGACAAGGATATCCAGTAGCCTAAATTTTATATACAAACAAGAACTTGCAATAACTTGGAAACAAGACAACATTGACATACAAGACAAGCCCATTTAGAACTGAGTACACCAGAAGCTCCACCTAGAATATTAATCTAGAAGAGGTTTTGCAGGATCTCCTATATTTCCAATGCAGGTTGTATAGCCTTCAGAACAGAATTCATTCCCTAAAAAAACTTCAGATCCTAAAAATCTTCTTTGACACTAGTTGCACAGTATTGTAATTTTTTTTTTTAATATATATATGTTTAAGTTTTGCCAATTGCTGAATTATTTCGACTACTCTATCTGAAAGTTTCTTCATTAGTAGAATGTCAACTTATCTTTCTGTTTTACTATGAAAACCACATAGCTATTTTAAGTTAGTAACAGATCCCACTGTAAATAATTTATTTTTCCATTGTGCCATCTTCTCCTACCAGGAGTTTCTTTATTTTAATAAACTGGGGGGGGGGGGGGGGTGGGCAGCAGGGAGCA
>NW_010522162.1:8200-12208 GCF_000687285.1 Phaethon lepturus
ATTCACCTGATTTGTATACAAAGGAAATTCAAGGAGTTATTGCTGCCCACAGTCAATTAAAAATATAATTCACAATGCATGAGCAATATATACCCACAGTTTAGCTTACTGTCTGTCAGAAAAGTAACAGAAGAATGTGCTTTCAAAGCTTTTCACAGAATAAGCAGCTTCTTTAAAGTCAGTATTTTCCTTCTCAATTTTAAGAAGTGCTGAAATACACAGGCCGTATCTAACATGGCCTGGAAAAATAGGTTTTCAGAGAATGCTGACCAAAACAAAGCAGATCAATCTGAATCTTTCTAAGAGTAGAATTTCCAAAGACAGTAAAATGAGACAACTAGGTTTTTGATGTATGCTATGAGTGAGCTCACTAAGCACTGTTACAGTGCTGGACAGAGAAAATGTTATAGGCGGTTCTCAGCTCCAAGATCTAAGACTGCTGGACTGAACAAGTTAGTTGCTCAGGTAATCAGGTCTACAGAAGCTTAAATTTCTTTAATAAGCAGCAGGTCAACTACTGTGCTCCTTAGCTTTTTGACCTTCTGAGTCTTTCACATATAAAGCATGATCATTTCTTAAGTCCTTAAAGATGAGGAACATCAAGACAGCACTTTGGGCTTCTCTTGACTCTCCACCACAAAGAAATTCACCATAACGTCCATATGCTACAGCAAGCTTGAAGAGCATAATTAAGAGCAACACTTTGCTCAAGAAATAAAAATTGGGTCAGCTAACCTCTCTTTTTAAAATATAAACTCTTCACAGTTGAGGGTGGTTATGCTATGAAGAATAAGTATGCAAAAACACCTTTTGACACATATTTGCCCAGCCCTCCTTCCACTTTGGTCTAAAGAGATCTCACTTCAGTGATCAAAAAATCCCCCAAAACACCAGACGTCTCTTCCTTGCAAAGTACAAGCAGCAAGCTAGCTGATTTCTGCTAACACCACTGAGGTAGTGCAGTTATGAGTCACCAAACTGTATGAAACCCAGTAGGAGGGGATGTGTTTGGCTTAACCCCGTTAGTAACAACAGATCACAGCGTGATTTTCATACCCCAACTGAACCTGCACACACATGAGTAAACTCGCTCCAAAAGCTGTCAGGAAACAAACTACCACAAAAGCCATAGCTAAGAATCACTTCTTCACATAAAAGTTAAATCTTTTCTGCATACATGCCCAGAAAAGTAAGTACACCATTGCTAACCAATACTTCACATGCCTGAAATTCTGACCAGTGGGATTTCAGAGGCAGTAGTCAACAAAATGAAGAGGTCACAGATAATGACTGAATGGAGGCAGAACTCAATGACAGATGGATGCGTACTGCTTTGTAGGAAGACCTCATATCCCAGAAAGCTATATTAAAAAGTCAGCTTAACTGTTTTTACAAAAAAAAAAAAAAACCCAAACAAAAAATAGAAAATAGGTGCTTTCTATAACAAAACCTATTAGTTTGTTGCCTGGTTTGATTTTTTAAGCATTGTACTTTTAATAAAACCACAGAATATGAAGACATCTTCTCCTTTCAAATTAGTCACCGGTAGCTGATGTTTTCCCAGGACTCAGAAAAACCAAGAGTTTGTTTTTTCTTTATATTGCCCAAAATTTGGATTTTGTTCTCACATAATCCACGTAAACTGTCCTTACTAACAAACTATTGGTTGTTTCATGATAGCTATCAACTGACTACTTCTGCTCTGATAAAATAACATGGTGCAGCAACATGAACTTTAGCCTCCCACATCACAGGCAGGTGTGCTGGAACGGTTGGGGCATCTTCTCAGAGAGCTCAGGGATGTTGTTTCACTTGCAGAAAAAATGAAGACAGTTTCAAACATTTCCAGGGCCAGAAACTCTCCCCTACTTCTGTTTGGGAAATGAAGGTCCAGGAGAATGCAGCCCACGGGTCAAATTGTCCAGACCTCTTAAATCTAAAAATCAAGGATCCTATGAATATCGTTCCTCTCTTGTCCAACACAGAGCAGAAAAAGAATCCCAGGATCAAGGAGCTTTTACATTTTTTAATTATTCTGCTGACCCTCTTTCCACTGCTGCCATAAGATACACCTCCAGTACACCACTCAAAAGACCACGCTAGAAACAAAGTAAAATTTCACACACTCATGAACAATTTCTCCTCACACAAGTATCCTAAATCATAAACTATTTACCAGAATTTCCTTTTGAACCTCATGTCCATATATCTGAGCACTGGGTTTTGTCAAGTGGACTCTAACTTAAATCACTTTCTCATACTTGAAGCATCCATGAAACGTCTGATGGGCACTTTATTTTTGCCAGTACTGTAATTCCTCTGTATTGAGACTTTCATCCAAACAGTTTAGAACATTACATTCTGGTAATATGAAATTATTAAAAAATAAACGTTTATTATAACCCAAGAAGTAAACATCAAAAAACATTAAACATACACAGCACACAAATATTTAGCGACCATTAAAACTTGCATTGTAGCAAAGAATACTACTAACAAAATAACTGCAATGCAAACAGCATTGAAAAAACAGTATGCCTTTTGCATCAACTTTCCTTGTTACCGAGCTTTATACTATTACATGCTCTCACTTCCTGGTTTGTCAGAAACCACACTGTTTTAAAAAGTCAAAGGTGCTCACTAAAAGGAAGCAGGAGTAACAATGAGTATTTTTAGAGATGTTTTGATACCTCTGATAATAGCAGAGTATCTTTGTGAACTTAAAGACACTTCTCCTAATGTTTGGTGTCCTTCAGCAAGCAAACACTAACAACTAGCCTAATTGTTTTAAATGCAGCCCAAGAAGTTCAACAGCACATATTTTTTGCAGCTTCAACAGTAAGAGTTGTATCCTCAATTTTTAGTGAGATCTATTATTAAGTATTAAATACACCCATACTGTATTCAAAAAATAGCAGCTGACTACCTACTTCTTTAATAAAAAAAGGACATTGAAACCACATTCTACTCTTCCCAATAAGCATAGTAAAGCATCTAAATTAACTGCTCCCTGACACCCCCACTGCCTGTAGGCAGAACATGAAAGTTCTGCCTACTTCCAAAGCAAATGGGAAGCAAAAAGGGACATAAACATCTTCATGGGAAAAGTTGTTTTGGGTTAAAACAACAACGTGTGTGTTTTGATGACTGTTTTGAGTTACTAAATCAACATTTAACTTTCTTGAGTTGAATGTTTAAACATAACAATACACTTCTTAGCTCTAAATAAAGCAACAATTTCTCTGAGGCAAACTAAGGAGGATGCTGTTTAGAGTTGCTTCAAGTTTAAATATATATAGAGAGGCTCCTATGCTTTATTTTCAGCTTTTGTGATACGTAAGGAAAAAGAACCTAGCTGAAATCTAGTATGGTCAAAGTGTAAACATGTAAGAAAATATTGACAGAAAAATAACGTCAACAAAGCATGGGATTCATTCGCATGCATATGCTGTTCTTTTCCCTCATGCCCAAAAAGGCAATCAACTTACCAGATTGAACACAGTTTCAACTATGTCTCTGTTGGACACTTCACCAACTTCCACCAGACCTGTCAGCACAGCAAATTTCATCCTGATACCTCGGATGGGGACGCCTGGATTCAAAGGCTGCAGCACACTTCCCCCTTCAGCAGCATTTCCTTCTTTTCCCGCTCCTCCTCCACTACCTTCTCCTCCTCCATCATCACCTGTTGGCCGAACAACTTGTTTGTCTTCACTCGCCATGGCTAGTTCACTTCAGGTAGAGACTTGAAACGCCGGCGGCACGCTGGTCGCTGCGGGAAGAAGGGGCGGCTTGGGCTCCCGGGAAGGTAAACGGCGGCCCACTCCTCCCCTCCGGCTCCTGAGGAAACCCGCGTCCGGCAGGGAAGAGAGGCAAGCAGGCAGGCAGGGAGGACGCGCCCTCGGAGACCCAGCTCCCGCCTCAGCAAGAGGCGTCTGTCAGCAGCTCTCTGCCCTCCGGCAGGTAGTTACAACCCTGAAGAACAAGCAGAGAGAGTTTTCAGTTCGC
>NW_010522163.1:0-2018 GCF_000687285.1 Phaethon lepturus
AAACAGCTCTATCCTGGCTGAAACCAGGATACTGTGTAAACTGTCTTTCCTGGCAACAGGGCCTTGATTTTATGAAGCAAAATCTGAAAACAGGTGCTGCTTCATGTGTGAATTTGATTTATTATTCCTTTAGTATAGAATAAAAAAACCCAGTCCCTGCTAAGCTAAAAAAATACACGCATTTACTATGAAGCTGATATTAGATGAGGAGAAATCAATTTAAAAATGACTAGCAGATCACTAGCTGGACCAAAATACTCATGAATTACTTTGGAGACAGTATCTGAAAACAGGTGCTGCTTCATGTGTGAATTTGATTTATTATTCCTTTAGTATAGAATAAAAAAACCCAGTCCCTGCTAAGCTAAAAAAATACACGCATTTACTATGAAGCTGATATTAGATGAGGAGAAATCAATTTAAAAATGACTAGCAGATCACTAGCTGGACCAAAATACTCATGAATTACTTTGGAGACAGTTCAGCAGTATTGCCTTGTACAGATATCCAGTCTGAATCAGAGAGTGGCTCCTCTTCTGTTTTCCCCAGGTACTGTGTCGAATGCCTGCCTAATGCTCTGAAATGGAGTAGCAGAGAGCTACAGCTAGCCGTATGGGCCAAGGAAATGAGCCTAGTCCATCACTGAGGTATCATTCTTGTCTCTCTTTATTCTTTCCCTCTTTCTTAATCTCTTTATCTTTTAGAAGGTGCATTTATTCAGATGTAAGTGTTCAGTAATTCCCAAAATTCATTTAGACAGATTGCTGGTGAACTCCAGTGGGAGAAGACAGCACCTGAGTATTTCCAATATATTCCCAGAGGTGAAAAATAAGTTACAGGAACTGCCCTGCAGGGGCTGTCCAAGGATATTTTCAACAGAATTAGCAGTCCCTTTTCTTGAGGGTGCCAGTGCCTCTCACCCCAGGCTTTCCTATGCCACAACAGGTCAGAAGCCCCTTCACACTTTTTCAGGACCACCCCACAGAGCCCAGAAAGGCGGACATGCCGCCTGTCTGTATTCCGCCTACACCTCTGCCAGCTGATGACTGCTGTCATGGTCTGCAGCATGTTGGATGAAGAAGGTATCTTGGCACTTAGACCTTGCTGTGCTGTGGGATGCTGTTAGTCCTCTTGCTAACATTGCTTGCTGCCACACTCTTACTGATTCACTGTCGTCTCCTGACTCTGCAAAAAAACTTCTGAGTCTAGACTTCATTTGCTATAATCTGAATTATAGGTGCATATATTATAAAATTAGAAGGCACCCTCTAGTCATCTTATCTGAGCCACTAAATAGTGTAAGCCACAAAAAACTCCTGCATTAAATTCTTGTTTAAATTTTAATTAGTCCAGTTACTTAGATGGGCAGGTGAGGTCCCATATTCTGAAAATAGTTATTCAGGATGAGCACCCCAAAACACATAATGTCAGGAAATGATTGACATCAGCGTAGGGAACTAAATCAATCCTAAGAAGATACGGCCCCTTCCTGGTCATCTGTAAAAAAATTTCTACTCTGATGGCAAAAGAATACTTCTGTGTATTGAAAGGAGAAAACACAATAAAATTACAAGTCATAAAATGTCAACACATGTGAAATGATGATTGTTTTGAATAAAAAATAGCCTGATCACAAACAAGGATGACGCATATCTGTGCATGAGAAAATTCAGGTTGCCTGCTTTCTCTGGTCAAACTGGTGAAGTACAAGTCATGAGATTTGAGTATCGGGCTTTTGTATGGTCTCTTTACAACTACTTGTAACAGGAATAAATCTATAAAGCAAATTCAGCTCGTTAAAAACAGATTTCTTCCACTGACCTAAAACTGGGATCATTCCTTTTGCCTATACATTGGCTTCCCTTAATAGTAACTGGTGCACACCTGTGGTATATTAGCTGCTACCATTTTTAAGTGTTAAAAGCAATATGTATTTCAGACACCAGATTTATAGCATAGCCAAACTTTCAGTGACATGCACTTTCCATTGTTCACGGCAGTTCTGCCTGCAAGCACCT
>NW_010522164.1:0-270 GCF_000687285.1 Phaethon lepturus
CTTCCGCTTGGGACTCTGTGCGGGGCCCTCCCCTCCCTCCCTGCGGGCTCCTGGCGCAGGAGCCTCTGGAGGATGAAACTCCCGGCTCTGAGGCGGAGTTTTCTCCGCTGCGGTTGCGCTTGCAAATTCAAAATAACTGGGGTAACCTTTTGTATTTCCCTCTTCCCTTTAACAAAAGGTCTTGTGATTAGTGACCAAATCCGTGCTCCCAAGATCGGGGGGAAGGCGCCCGGGTATATATGCCCCTTCTGATTGCCTTCCTTCCCCCCC
>NW_010522164.1:284-39425 GCF_000687285.1 Phaethon lepturus
CCCCCTCGTTTTTTTTGTTTGCTTGTTCTGGTATACTCACAGCTTTAATCCCGGTGTATTGGGCATGAGTTAAAGAAATGCATCATGTTTTCTAGAAAATGTTTTTCATCTGGATGTGTTTTGACTTGAGAACCCCCCTCCCCAGTAATTGTTGGGTTTTGCTGTTAAGACAGCTTTCTTGTTGCACAGTGAAAACACATTAAAACAGAACCATATGCAGTTGGGGAAAAAAATCCCAATTAGCAAAGCACATTTTGCTCCAGATTTGTAGGAAAGATATATATGCTTTGTCTGCAGGTCCTGTGGATTTTGCCTTTTCACGTTTTAGAAGTGCACAGAGTGTCAGAGGTCAACAAGTCCTATTTTATCCACAGCAGAAATTCTAATCTTATTTTTCACTTGGTTTCATTGTGAGTTGTTCAGTTGGTTCCCTTCTCCCATCCTTGGAACAACTACATTGTGGATTTTCCAAGTTAGGACTTTTGAAACAGTCTTTTTCTAGATCTCTTTCCTGCTGCTGTTTTTCAAGAAACAACAGTGTCAGAAGATGTATAGGCTGAAAAATGCGTGTCTGTTGGTCTCTTACCAGTACCCTGAATAACAGAATATCAAACCTGGGAGCATTTGAGGAAAGGAGAAAAGAGCTACTTACTATGTATATAACAGCTATCAAGTGCCAAATCAAATAATTCCACCTTTCTGGTAATGGCTAATAAGTGCTAATAAGACTGATCAGTGATACTTATTCATAATGTTACCTAGGTATTAAGTAACAGGCTTAAGTATTTGTGGCATGAGGATGCAGCTGTGGTATGTGGAGAGAAGTGTCTGGGGATGGGAACCTTGTAAACTGGGTCTGTTGTAAAGGAGTAATTAAGTGGAACCACAGCCTTGATACCTCCTGAAACTGTGCTGCTGTGCAAAAGAGAAATCTGGGTCCGTCTGTGATAACCTGTAGGAAGAAGAGACAACCTGGATCCTTGGGACTAAGGTTTTGGAGTGTGTTTACAGTCACAGTTGTTGGATGCAAGTTCAAAGAACTAGGGACCAGAGCTTGTGTATGCCTAGGACTCTTCAGCTGCAAAATCTTCCCCTTGATTTGTCCCACTCATCTTGGTGGCGAGTTTTGCTTTATCTGTACAACTTCTAGTGGTGGAAAGCTGCTGGGAAGAATAATTTAGTATCAGGTAATTAAAATAGTCCCTCCTTATAGGGAGAATAATGTAAAGTTTGTCTCTTCTCAGCTGAACAGAGCCCTGAAATCGGGTTGTCCACTTCTGAGTGCATGTGCAGATTGCCATGCTGTCATGGAAGAAGAGATGCCGCTTCACCTGTACTTCTCTCCCTTCTTGGGTAGGCTGGTGGCTGGTCAGTGGGAGAACCAAGAAAACCCACTGTACCAAATCCTTCAGGATACCTATACATGTGGAAAAACTCCTAGTTTTGCAGGTTCAAACTGTTGTTAAGTGTGAGCTGGCTATGGATCTGTTTCACTCTAGTCCGGCTCTGGGGAAGTGAGGATGGATGACGCCAAGTACCGCTTTTTAAAGAGAGGAATGTGACAAGGTGTGAATGGAGTCTCAGATAGCAGCTACTTAAGGGGGATGTCTAGAATTCTGCCTGTCTCCCTTTCTTACTGCTGTCTCGAAAGCAAGATCAGCCTTTGAAGAAAGTTGCACCTTTATGTAAATGCTGGGAACTCTGTGGTGTAGAAGTTTCCTGCGTTCCTTGGCATATATGGGACAACTACTGTAACTGCCAGAAAAGTAGCACCAGAAAATACTGTAATTGAAAAATTAGGAAGCAAGTGTATGTTGTTCATTTTGCACCACTTTGTGTGGCACACCTCTTGGGTGTTAGTTTCTCTGATTGCGTGGCTATTTTGCTTGCTCGACAGGAGGGGAGATTTTTTTCTAAGAGGTATCATGGGGAGAATCTAGGGCAAGGAGAGCTGCGAACACTGGGAATTTATTAGCTGGAAGTCTAGTCAATTAAAATAAGAGTGTCCTTTAATCCACCAAACGACCAATAATCAGAGAGGAGGAGGCATGGTAAAGAAGAGAAAACGTGTCCAGCCTTAGCAGGGGGATAAGTGTGTGCTCAGCCGCTGGAATGCCAAGGAGGGAAAACGCTTTGCCCGGGGAGAGGTCAACCTGCAGTCACGCGGCAGTGGGCCCCGGCATTGCGGGGTGGGCAGGCTTCCCTGTTTCATGAGAGTGTTTCTTGCTGTAACTTAAACAAGACTTAGAGAAATAGTCCTGAACCAGGTAGGTAGAATATCAAGTTCACCTGCCAGGCGTGAGCCTATTTATTTATTTATTTATTTTCCGCTTGCCCTTTTTATTGTTGCTGCAATAAGCACAGAGAAAACTGGTGCATGATACAGCTTGCTCAATCTTTAAACATAGCTGGTCTTCTAAAAGTTGCCCCACCCACGTGCAAGGGCTGTTGCTAATATTTAAGAAAAAAGTCTTTTAGTGTTGTTGGTGTGTTACTATTGTTTTCATAGTGTCCCTTTAAAAAAATGCTTTACATTTTTTCTGATCTCTGCCTGTGTATATGATAACATTCCAAAAAAATTGCCCAAAGGCAGCTTGTTCTTGCCTAATTTGACATCTTGAAAGAAAGGACTTGCTTTTTATAGCGATGTGTATTTCAACAGAAGGTGAAATGACAACTTTGAGGACTTTAATTAGAAGTCTCACAAGCCTCACTTTATTTTTTCCTCTTTTTAAAGAAACAAAGTAAATGCTGAAGAGGAAGATCTTACTGGAAGTAATGAAAAGTCAAGATACTCAAGTGTGAATCTTGTGAAAATCTCCCATAGCTGCATTATCTTGATTACTTTTACTTTAAAATTACTCTTATCTCAGATGCACAACTTGTAGTGTCAGTCACAGCATTGATTGTGGGTGATGGACAGAAAGTCATTTCAGTTCCTATACTAACAATATCCTTAGGAACTCTGAAGCTGTTCTGCAGTCAACGTTGTCCTTATTACTTTAATAAATGTGAAAACATTATGCGTTTCAAGAAAGATCGATGTATCATTTAAATAAGTATCGGCTTTACAAGGGCCTACAGCCATACCTCCTCAAGCTATGATCTCATTGCAGGCTAATCAAGGCTGGGCTTGGCTGGTATTTCGGCAAGATTTCCAAGTGAAACCTGGACTGTTGCAAGAAGCTGTGTTGTTGATTTAGTAGATAGAGTTCTTGTCTCCTGAATCAGTGCTGAATTCATGCCCCAGCTGGAGGTGCTGTCTTTCAAGAAGCAGCAGTATCAGACAGACTCCGAACCTTTATTTCTCTTTATTCCATTGCACTTTCCTAATCTGCTCCTGTCTATGGTTAAGTGTGAATTGTGATTTGTTTAACCTAATAATTATTTAAATTGTATAAAGGAATGCTTCTGTATTAATTGACTGCAGGATTTCTCCATACGACATATCAATTTATTGTTTCAGGACTAAGTGAAGTGATTACTGTTTTCATTTAAGTAATTCTTTTATCCTTTGGCCTTAAACATATAACTAAAGGCAATTACTTGCATTGCTATATTGCAATATTTAGAGGGAAAAAAGCTTTAACGGTGCTGTATGTGAATGAAGGAAAAAAAAAAAGACATTTTCAAACTTAAATACCAGTTGCCTCCCTCAAGTTAGGTGTTTGAGGTGAGCTGCATTGCTTGTAGACATTAACAATTCTTAAACTTGATGTCCAGAACACCAGCATTTAGTGGTAATCCTGGGAAATTACTGACTACTTCAATGTAAATGCAGTCATTTCATTTGTGTAAACAGCTGATTTATAAGTTGTACTGTGGCTGAGAAGGAGAGTTCTAATCTAGGTTTCTGTATCCTGACAAATTTCATTTGCTTCCTTCAGTTCTAGAAAGATAACGCATGAAGGAGTATTCATTCTATTTTGTTTTCTATCCACATTCTCTTAGTTGTCAAAAACAACAAGTAAAATTACGGAGCTATACGGGCCATGATTTGAACATGTATCTTCACCAGCAATTTTAAAAGAATGTATCAAATCACATTCTATATTTGTTTTGAAATCTTTATTCAACATCTTAATTTTCAAGAGAGGTTTATTGTTTGGGAAGGATTCGCCTTGGACTTGGACCTTTTCTTTGTGCTGTTAAATTTCATAGTTGAGAAATTTCAGGAAATGTTTATATATTAGAATTAAAGTTTCAGCATTAAAATAGTATCATGTAGGTATTTACCTTTTTTTACTTGTCAAATATGCTAAAAGTTGTGGTTTTTCAGTGCTATAGAAACTGTTTTGAGTGGTATTTACCTTTGTGTCTGGTTGCTGGATCCCACGTCTCGATTGTTGGAAGAGAGGAATTGGTTTGCTTTGATGCAAGAAGATATTACTACTTTTATTTTGGTAAGCTGATTGATGAAGGGAATGCTCTCAATTTTAGCACTTTAATGGCTATTGAATGAACTCTTTATTGTAACTGTTAATCTACTGGCAGAGTGGAGCCCACCATGCTCATATGTGGTGTAAACGGTCTCGCTGTGGAAGCCTGAAGCTTAGAAGAGGATTTTCTTTGCAACACCATTATTGGAAATTGCATTTTAAAGCTATCGTGGATATTGCTACATGTGATCCACAAACTGTGCAGGAAGTTGAAATGAGAGGATGGGTTAAAAGGCTTGTGACTCGAGAAGTTTCAAGTCAGTTGAGTTGCGTGCTTAGAAGTCGGCAGTGTGAGAGTGTGATTTAAGAAACAGCGTGTGTGCACTTGCAGTCCTGAAACTGCAGTTTTTCTTTGTGCATTTCACGCTACGTTTCAGGACAGAAATTCATCCTAAGAAAGATTCAGAATGCTGTGTTTAAAACCAGAACTAAGAAACTTCCTCACAACAAGCAGAATTCTAACTTTTGGAAATACTGGTTGCTTCCAAATTGCTTGTTTTTCTCTCCTCTGCATTTCCCCCTTCCAGCTACGTAGGAAAAAACTGTCAAATCTGTAATGATTTGTTGTTGTTGTTGTTGAAAACAAAATACAAACAAAAACATTCATGTTTGTGGAGTCTGGCAGAGGGATTGATGTGTTTTGTGGGAAGAGTTACTACAACAGGAGTTAGCAGGATTGCCTGTTTGAATTTTTATTAATTTAGTCTATTTATAGGGCAATTTAAACTTCTCATGTTGTTAGTGTCTGTTGCTACTTTTCAGTATGAATATTGGATGCTACCATAGGCATTAGCATAAAAATAAAAGACCAGCAAGAGACCTCTAGTTATTGCTTGCTGTTGTCAGAGGATTGCCAGTAACACCATTCATTACCTAGTTATCCATCATGCTTGTGTGTTTGCTTGTTTTGTTTTGTTTTGTTTTTTTTTAAGAGGAAAAAACAGTGTGGGCTTCTGTGGTATTTATGCATGTGCTACATATGCTTTACTCAATAGACTGTGTATATTTTTTCCTGTAGAACTTGATTCATTGTGTGTTCTCCTGCTTAATGAATATTTAAAGTATGGGAGTGTGGAAAGAACAAGGTAAATGGGAAATGAAACCTGGTCATGAATAGATTAGAGAAAACAACTGTTTAGTAGTAACCAAGCAATGTTACATCACATATGTGAGCTTTTTTTCTTCTTAAGGAAAGCCATTTGTGTTTAGTCTTCCTATGCATTTGTAATATATATAGAGAATACCTAGTATATATATGGATCTAGTTCTGTGGGTCAGTTTATTACAGAAGTTTGAGACAAATCCCAGCCATTAAGCAGATTTTTTTACTTGCTGTATGTTTAAGAGACTCAGTGCATGAAGAGTTTCCTGGAGAGGTAAAGTAAAAATTGATGCTGTTATGTTGAGACTTCATCCATTTAATCTACGCAAACTTGCTTTCTGTTGTCTGTGTTTTGAGGCTGTTTGATGTAAGGTCAATTGAAGTTTTTTTTAATATACACATAAAGAAAAATACTGATGCCTCTCTAAAACTTACTAAAGTCTTTCTGGGTTTTTGGTTTTGTGATGTTTTGGGGTTTTTTTCTCTTGTGTGGTTTTTTTTTTTTTACTTTCTTTAAGTCTTCTAATTCCACATAGCACTTTGTTTCTTAAAAGTTATGCAGCAGGTATACTGTGCTATTCCCCTATCCCCCAATATTATTGCTGCTCTGGTGGTGAATTTTTAGGAGTTCTAACTTTTGTACTACTCGTAACTTCACAGATACGGTCATACACAAGCAAGATGGAATGTAACGTTTATGGAAGGGGTAACTCAATGCTTTCTGATTAAATGCATTCGTTCAGTGATAGGAAACGTCTTCAAAGTTTTAAACTGTACATTCAACTTGATGCACTTGTAGAATGTGTTTGTATCGTTCATATATGCTTTGCCAGTCAGCAGACTTTTGGTGGTGTTCACCCAGACTTAAGCTAGATGCTTGATAGAAGTAGATACTTTTGGAAAGTGATTTGTAGTGTTTAAATTAGACATGACTTTAGTGCTCTGAATTGCTTTCTGAAGGTGCCTACCATTTGCTGTCAACTCTGTGAGAAGATGAGGAAACCTGTGGTTCCTCAACACATACCTGGATGCCTACGTAGGTACCTGTAGTAAGACAAAATATACCCAAGCAAGATTATTGTCTGCATATTTGCAATGTGTGTGGCTATAGCTAAAACTGTTGGGAAAATTCTTTATTTTTCTGATTGTGGTTTGTTTCTGAACATCACAAGAACGTAGCTTTTCGGTTTGATTTATTGAGCTAATCAGGCAAGAGTTGTAACCTACTAAGGATGACGGCGTTTGTGAAGTTAGAAGAGAACTTCTTTCCCCTCCCTGTCAGTTAATGCAGTATCAGTATTCAGTCTCTAATTAATTTGGGGCATTCTTGGTAAGCACAGGTCAGGTCACAGAGAGAAGAGAATGGCTTCTGCAACGTAACAGGTTATTGGGGGACCTTTTTAGTGGCCTTTGTGTGTACCTGAGGGTCACTGTGGTATGCTGAACTCCCCAAGGCAGAAAGAGCTGACTGTTTGGTAAATGCTGGAAATGCAACAAATTGCTGCTTTGAGAAACTAAATAGCTTTTGTCAGGTACACAATTGTTGGGTTGGCTCTTAAAGTAGAACCAGATGGAGTAGAGCGTTTGACAACAGAAAAGAGGTGGTTATTTCAAAGTTCTTCTGAACCCCAATGAAACGGCAAAATCAACTGAAAGCTTTGAACTGTAAGGCACAGTAGCGTTGTCATTGAGGGGAAGGCTTCACGTCCTGTCCCCCTGTACTACTGCTGCCTCACCCCATATAGAAGGGAAGCCTTCCCCTCTTCCATCAGCCCTGCTCTCTCCCCCTTTAAATCTCTCTCACAATTTCTAAATTATTAGAATCTTTGAAATACTGAGATTCTTCTACTTACTTATTCACATCCATCAACTCTGATATATGGGTTAGGCAATATGTTGTCATGTTTCTTAGATGCAGGGTTTCTAAAGAATTGTACCTAGTAAGGAGGTCTTTGAGGATGTAGAGTGGCCTTTTGTTCAAGGGTGGTACAAAGGGCAAAAAATAGTCTCAGTGACTAAAAGTTGGAAATACAGTATATATGGGGACCTCTGCTGTGGTGCTTCAGAGACTGTATCCCTTTGGATAGCTGGTAACTGCAATTTCATCTGTTCTTGCAGTCATTTTTCTAGCTGAATGACCTTTTAGAAAGAAGGTGGATAATGATTGAGGGTCCTCTCGTTATTGTGGTTGTAGATGGGCTTATCGGATGCTTTCTTTGCCCCAGGCTCTTAGCTGTTCTGTCAGTCATGTTTCTGAGATCTAGACCATTTCTGTACTTGGAGGAGTATAGCCCTTTGCTGTGTGTTTGTGTCATCTGCAACAACAGGGTGTTTAATGTTATGGTAATAACAGAGAGGCAGTTATCTCTGAGCAGTTTGGCAGAGATTGTAAGAATGCTGTTGCTGATGTGTGAAGTTGACTTCAGCTTGGTTTTGTTGAAACTGTAGTATAACCTGGTGAAACTAATTCAGAGTGTTTTGTTTTTTTTTTTAATGGAAGTACATGAGCTTCATTCGAAGTTGTGCTTTTTCTTTCAAGTGGAAAAAGACCCAAGTGTTAGTGAAACTTACTTGAAACAAAATCCAGAGACTTTTAAAATGGTCAGACACTTTAATTTTAGAGTAACAAGTTTCTGTCTGTAATGGACTTGCAGTCAAGTTTGAATAGCTGAAGTAGGGAGAGATCTGTCAATGGGGAGCACGAGAGTAGAATAAATTTGTTCAAAAGTGAAACATGGGTATCTACTGCTGTACTCAAAATTGCAGCTTCAGTACTTTTCCTCTTCAGTAAAGTAGATTATTGCTCTCAAAAATCCCTTCACAAAGCTATAAAAATGTACTATTTTGGATTGTTTCTGTCTCTTGAGATAAAACATACTTTGTTATACACTTGCTTTGAAAGCTTCCAACATAAACTATGAAACAGCACAGTATCTCTGTTTCCCAAATACATATAAACTATTCAGCATTCTTTAGGAAATAAACCTCTGATCTGGTTCACTGAATACTGTAAAAAGTTACTATTGAGGGGTAACAATAGTTTATTTGGAAGCTGTGTATTTTTCACTATAGTACTATAATCTTTTAGGATAGTATCATAGAAACATGATTTCATGGTAAAGGAAGCGAAACACTTCCTACACAGTATCAGTTAGTCATCACTGTGTTAATTTTCTTAAACAAATTACATGCAAAAATGAGTTTGTGGGTGTCTAGCTGGCCGATATCTGATATAACAAATTCTCCAACTCCTGATGAGTATTTGGATTCTGGATAATGAAATCTTTACAGTATTTTAAATTGCTTTCTTTTCTATACAAATACATATTTTGTTGATCCAGAAGAAAGGAGGACGTTAGATTTTCATTAGAGAGATTTGCAGTTGTCTTTTTTTTTTCTTTCTTTTGTTTTTAGTGGAGTAGCAAAGCATCCATTACAGTCATTCATTTAAATAAAAGAAAGATACAAACATACTGTGTTGACATAAGGTAGTGTTTTCTTAGGTGTTTGTATGTGGAAAGAATTTTAAGATCATAACAGGGAAAACTTGAAGCCTTATGTATGTTAAATATAACTAATGTTTAGAATACTTAAGATTTAAAAGAAATGTACACTTTCAAAATCAGCTTTTATAAACAAATTGTAATCTGTTTCTTACATGACTATTTTGGTAAACTGCCTTTATTTCTAAATGTAATGGCTTCTGTAAAATTAAAAAGCAGTGTCTTGTTCTGAGGCTGGAAGATGTTATGTAAATACTGGATTCTCTTAAATCCAGCTCTAATGGCATAATGTTATTTCTACTTTCTAAAAAATTGGTAAGGCAAAACTTTAAAGCTCTAAGGTAATTTTTGTCCCCCTTTTTAAACTATGTATTCTTAGTATGTGCAAGAATTTTTGTATTTCTTACTTTTTTTCCTTTCCCCAGTTTTGTAGAAGGTAAAACCCAACAGTTTGCTCCCATGCTTGTAAAACTTAAACTACAGTGATTTATTAGCAAAATATTTTTTTTTTTCCTACAGTCTTTACCTTCTGGGAACTTGATGTTTTTCCTGACTGCTGGGGGAGATTGCTATCGAGAGGAGGGCTGTGCCTTTCCTGACACCTTGGAGACCTGAGGAGTTTCTGTGATTGCGCAATCTGATGTTAGGGAGGGGTGTGAGGCAAGTCTTTTGTTGCTCAACTGAATTTCTTCTGGCTGATTAAGGAAATTGTCATCTTAACAGGTCACAGCTATGATATTTTTTATGTTAAAGGTGTAGGTGATTAAAATGTGAGGGTGGAGAGGTATGTGGCACTTTGGTGGTGGTTTGGTTCCATGAAGCCAGTGGTGAGTCCCACTAAAGTTTGGAAAGCTTCAACAAGAACCCTGTGAGAAGCTAGGAACTGTGAGTGTCAGTGAATTGGAAATTGGGAGATCTAGTAAGTTAATTACCTCTTTTGCCACAGGTTGCTTGTGTACCCTTGTGGAGTTGTATGGCATTTTTGCCTCAGTGTCCAGTGTTGAATAGGACTAACAATATTTCCTACTGCACAGAAGTCTGTTGCTGATGAAACAGACCTGACATGGAAGTGCTGAAATATTATGGTGGCAAAGGCTGCCTAGTCTTTCTAGTAAAACCCAGAACCCAAGTATATGGAAACCCTAGGAGTACACAGAGTTGTTTTTAAAGGCTATAGTTGTGCAATTCTGTTGGGAGTAAATTCTTCTTCACAACAGAAAACAATGCTTTGTGCTTGTGTATCTCCAGCGTTCGTCATAAATGAAGTACTGAGGTGTACAATTAGATCTCTTCTCACAAAATTAAACCCACTACCTTCCCAAAATGCAGAGATGCTCTCAGTACCTCAGAAAAGCAGTAGAGATGAATGGAGGGAGACAAGCTGTCAACGGCTGAGCCAGAGGGAGAAAACATCCTATAATGTGGACTTCTTATACGAAAGGTCAGCCAGACATTTGAATCTGTGAGATTTGAAACATTTGTTAGCAATAAAGCTTCATAAGGAAATGCAGTTTTGTAGCCAAAACACATGTCCTTGCTGACCACTTGAATTTCCTTCAATTTCTGATGACTATGACCTATTTACAGCTCCTTGATAGAAATACACTGTCAGTGGCTTGAAGACTGATGGTGAACTTACGGTTTATCATCTCAGGTAAACATAGGCTACAAGTTTCATAAGAATGAAGGGAGCATGTACATGTTTTCTTCTAACTGCAAAGAAACTTAAAAATTCAGTTTCTTCATCTGCACATCACCACCACTAATTGGAGGCTATTGTTTGCTCCAATACACTGTACCAATGATTGGTACAATCGCCCCACCTTTCAACCTAAAGGTGCTGGGCTGGCATAGACTCTTCATCCTAAATCCAGTGCTGCAAACAGTAGGTCTTCAGCAATCTAGTTTATTTTGCTGAAAGCTGACTGGGGAAATGTTGCATGAGCAATTTAATTAGCCGATGAGAGGGAGTGGAGATGAGCAGCAGGGAGTGGCAACATCGTGGTATATAGTCACATGCCCCGCAGTGACTTACAGGCTGTATTCCAGCTGACTTCCAGTGAAAATTAATTTGAAGTACGGAAATAATTTTAGAAAATAGGAGATAAGCGTTTACGACTTTTGACCTTTCAATAATGAGCGGTCTGAATCCAGACCTGTACTCTTTCTTCATCTTGTGATTTCAAAAAAATGCATCCAGCCCTCTTCTGAGGACAAAATGGACTTAACTGTTACTAAGATCAGAGTAAAAAGAAAACTGTTCTGCTTGTTTTGATTTTTTGCTCCTAAAAGATACTTCACATTTGAACATCTAGGAGAGAATGTTCACTAAATCAACACTAAATTAAATAATGACACATTATAACTATGTCTGCATCTGTTGTGGGTACCTCTTTGTCTAAAGGCTTGGAATTCTCTGGGACATTTGATTGATGCTGGTTGCAGTTTGTTATGGCCAGGTTTTCTTTGAGTTCTGGGGAAGTTTCTTTGAGGACTCTTTTGTGCAGCTTGTTTTGATACGAAAAAGTTCGTTGTATACCTTTTAATGACATGCTGCTGGGGATTACTACTTTTTAAAAATGTTCTTGAACTTTGGACTCCGAAGTTCTCCTATAGATTTCTGATGTGTTTAACTTTTTTGTAGCATTTCCAGTGCTAATTTAACTACTTCCTGGTCACTGGAAAGCTGCCTCTAGATCTAGACTGATATAAAACATTTCAAGGAAAATTCTTCATGGATGTGTTTGACTCTGCTAGTAATAAGACTGGCTTCCACCTTTTAAAACACAGTTGCAGTCAGTGCCCTGAAAAGCAGCTCCCCTTCACCCCACAAAACCAATCAGGTTTTGAGCACTGGACAGTAATTCTCATTTGCAGTAAATTGATGAGAGGAAGGAAACAGCATGCTATTTGGCCATGAAATTTGGCGTGTTATCATAGAATCATAGAATCTTTGGGTTGGAAAGGACCTTTAAATGTCATCTAGTCCAAATCCCCTGCAATAAGCAGGGACATCTTCAACTAGATTTGGTTGCTCAGAGCCCTGTCCAGCCTGACCTTGAATGTTGCCAGGGATGGAGCATCTACCACCTCTCTGGGTAACCTGGGTCAGGATTTCACCACCCTCATTGTATCATGTATGGTTGTAAGGAGTGTGGGATAGGGTTGTATATATATAACACTTAATTACAGAAGCCTTAAATAATTCTACAGAGTGATTTGCTTTGTAAATTTTATATTCTTGTAACATGTTTTGTGTATATTTGCTTTTACTTTCTTTTTAAAGAAGACAGAAATGTGGCATCCTAGTGGCATTCATGTAATTTTATCAACTGAACTGTAATTTTCCAAACTAATAGGAACAACGGTAGGTTGTTGTTTCCTGTGGGGATCAACACTAGAAGGTGACCAGGGTACCTTGCCCACCAGGTTTAGGTTTCTCCACTGACAAAGGTATGTTCGGATTCAAGAACTCAATCTCCAGGCTCTGGAGGGAGTGTGGTGTTGTTGCCTCTTCTTTACAGTGCTTGGTCCCAGCCTTTTCTGAATTTCCTTTAACCTGTTCCAGTTTTACCTCTTTCTTACCTAAAAGTTTCTATCTGTTATCATTTTCCTCATCTGATTGGTTCCAGATTCAATTAAACAGACAAAATCATGTTTCTTTACCAGTTTCTCTCACTCTGCTGTTGCTGCCCCTAGCTCCAGATCTTGTTCTGCGTTTTTCAGCCACGTGCATTTTGGCTTACACGGCCTCCTTTCCTTTTCTTTGGCACATCTCTGCTTAAAGCCCTAAGCTTATAAAATGTTTAGCATGGAGGATCTCCTCACAGGACTTGCAGCTGATTGAGACTTGTAATAGGCAGATGCTTTCAAAGGTGTTTAACTCAAGCAACATAAGGCATATATGCATGTAGACAGCCATGTGCACATCCTGGGTGCTGTCGGATTACTCCTTTTACTGAAGCAGGGGTCACTAGAGTGACCAACAAATTCAAGTATGGCAAATTTGTCAACCACTGAAAGAAAATATGATCTCATGATGGGAAGCATTGAATGACTTTGATTAGTGAAGTGGCTAATAACGCCTGTGGTTAATGACCAAAATGGATCTTAGAGGAAGATGAGGACATAAGATGATTCTTGTCATACCTTGGCTTAGATAATACTTTATTAGAAAGGTGTACTATGGAAATAAGAGCAACAAAAAGATGTCTGCACTTGTTGCACCATAAATATTAATACAAACAAAGAGGAAGTTGAGAGCTTGCAGGAAGAACAGTGATTTTTGTGTTTTTGTAGTTGTATTTTAAGTTAATCAGTCTGCTTTTTTAATTCAAAACCACATGGCCTGAAAAAGTATCCTGTGAATATTGGTACGCAACAGAGCACATTGTTTTTTCTCTACCTCTGCGACTCATGCAGCTAAAATGTCTCATCCAGCCTTAGTTTTGAAGAGAAGAGTATCTAGCATGGGTAGTGAATGTTTTGTAGTGTTTGATGATAGTTGTCCATGATTATCCAGGTGATGATTAAATTGTAGCAAAGCACCAGAAGGATGTGTCGTTTTTCTGAGATATTCTGGGAGTTCCTTCCCTTTATTAGGCTGTGAGTTGAGGCAGAAGGAGAATGATGTAGTAGTTACAGATTTTAAAAAGCAGAACTAGCTTTAATGTACAATGACAGAAAAGGAATTTTCCATTCTTGACCACATTATTCAAAGCTTGCAGTTTTGGAAGGAAAGCAGGAACACCTTATGACCTCCAGCACATTCCAGTGTTTTGTTTTTGAGGTTTAAAAAAAAAAAAAGTGACAGTTTCAAATGCATTTTGTTCTTATCTGATTTATGTTCACAGATCCATTTCCTGAACTGACCAAAAATTCTGATGATGGATCCCAATTTCTTCAAGGGTTTCAACGGTTATGTAATTAAGACTAAATCTTGAAGTTCATAAGCTTTAGTTACTGAATGCTGTACCTCAATCTCAAAGCAGTGGAGGAGGGGGGGAACCACCTGTAAGCTGTATCTCTGTGACACCACTTCTTGTTGTAATGCAATACAAGTTGTGCACATGGAATGGGTGCTCTCTTAGAAGGCAAGAAGAGCCTAAGATTTTTAATAGGCAACCATGGGACTAAGATGCAGTGCCATCCCAAAAAAGGGAGACCGTGGTCTTGGGTGTTACAGGTAAGGGTGCAGTCACCAAAAATAGGTAGGTTTTTAATCTGGTGCAGGACAGTTGACACAGACTTCCATTTTATTAAGGGGATGTTAAAAGTTGAGTAAGGCACTGGAAAGCAGCATAACAGTTACCTAAAAACTGACAAAATGTATTTTACTCAAGGAAATTCAAACACAGGCCAAAATTCAATAGATTTTTAATCTAACAAACATGAAGACTTGCCATGTTTGAAATAGCAGTCTAACCTTAACAGCAAAGTTCCAAGGCATATTGCTTGATGTTTTCTGTTGCTTGGTGTTTTTTTTGAAAAATGCTTGCTTAGTATAAAAGAAGTTATTAGGCTCAGTATCAATGTACCTGGAGGAAAGTAGATCAGAAATCAAGTTGGATTGTGAACTGATAGACCCTTTTAGTATTTTGTCCATTCACAGGTATTTAGTGTCTGAAGAAACATAAATGGTCACTGGGATTCCAAACCAAAAAGCTTTGAGTTGTGTGATGGCAAAGTAAGTGCTAGCAAATTCTAGGATCTGTAATCTACAAAGCCGTTAATCAGTCAGAGGAACTGAACAGTGAAACTTTTGACTGATGCCGTTCAGGTTAAGTACAGAAAAAAATGGGTTTTGTTCTGTATTGCATTGTGTTTGCAGGATACTCAAATGAAAACATGTGGCTTTGTTGGTAGTTAAACACAGCTTTGAATCCCTGTTTTGCCATGTTCATAAGATTGTTTCCATGATCATAAGATACAAGATCAGGTCTTAAATTAGCAAACTTTCTGAAATTTTGCAAATACGTAACTTCTTGAAGGTGGAAACCTATGCTTTTGTATTGGAAATGCTCAGCCACACAGCTGTAGGATTTGGTAAGCCACACTTAAAGACAATCCCATGATATGCTTGGGGGTGGAGACCTGAGAGGGTGTGCAGCAACACTGGAGGTAATTACACAAGATCACAATAGCAGCAATTTGTGGTTATCTCGGTGGCTGTATCAGTTTTGTGCTTGTAATTCTCACAAGGAAAACTTCCTAAGGGACCCTGCGTCATACTGATGTATGGTCGCTCTGTCATAACCTGGCTGGAGTCAGCTTTGTGACTCCTTGAGCGTGGGAGATGTATCAAGGCATAGTTTCAGATTGCTTTGTAGTTTCAGAGGGAAAGATCTGTGGGAAATAAGTGGGGCTAATACATTTGAAAATGTGATGAGCTCTTAACGTGCAGGTCATGAACCTTAATGATGTACTGGGCATCCCCACTGATGAGGAAAACATCTTGGTCTTGCCAATCAAAGATTTCCATCCAGGGCTAGACATACTTTTTCCTGATTTGCTGCAGACTCTGTATAATGACTGTTGCAGGAACATTTCTGTGTATTCTCAGAGAGCACCTTCTAATTTGTTTCACATTTTAAATTTCATATATTTGGAGAGAACCAGTATTTTCAGTGCTAAGAAAACATATCCTGCTGGCTCACGGAGGAAAAAATAGTTATAGGGTAGCTCTGGAAAACTTAGGAGACCAGTAATTTCAATTGAAGTTATGTTGCCTAGGAAGATTCCTGTTCATTTAAGTGCGCATTTATGGAGTCACTGCAAGTAAGAAGAAAACTTACGTGAACTATTTTTATTTAGTCCTAAATTCATGTGACTGGACTAATTTTGTTTGGTCACAACTTGGGCTTGATATTATAAGCTTCTGTAAAAACTGAGTATTTGTCAGCTTTATTTAGGGGTTGGAGTTTCAATTTCCTCATGAAGCTTTAAAATTCTCAGCTGAAATTCGTTTATTTCCTAAGTGATAACTGTTGGCACTGGTGAGTCTATTGGTGATAAGCCTGTCGGTGTTCACTGACAGGATAGCAATTCATCTACTGTCCAGTCCAAACCAGAGAGCCTGATAAGCTAGCTGTGCTTTCAAGTCAGTAACATTTCCTTTTTGATAAATATAATAAATAGCGCTATGGATGTGTATCAATCCATTGCATTTTTCAAAAGCTTCTGTTTGATTTTGGCATTTAAGTATGCTTGAAATAGTCTTACTGCTTCACATGCAAGCTAAATGGTACAGTACAGTTTAAGGATTTTTGTAGAGTAAGTGTATTGCCTTTATTTCTTTTCTTTTATCATTAGATGCATTTGTTCTTGTCTCCAGAGTCAGAACTCTAGTTTTTGTAGCTCCTTCATTTGAGGTAGCCATCCTATCTTTGCTATGGATGCAGTCTTCCAGTGCTGTTTTCAAAACCTGTTTACTCTTGCAGACAACATCTGCTACTCCTGACTATCCTAGTATTGCTTAGAGGCATTGTGACTTTGCACCTCTTTCTAAAAATGCCTTACCTGTAATTGTTGAAAGTATCCTTTCCTTTAAAATAAAAAAGGAAATTATTTTTTGTTAGTCTCACCTTGCTAACGTTATGTATTATGTAGCTGCTGTATAGCAATTTAATGTGCTCTTTGTGTTACGGATTGATTTCCTCCTTCCTCCCCCTCGCCTTCCTCCTCAGCATCGTGAGACAGGGTTATTGTCTGGGCAGTCATGTCTGCTGTACCTAGGATCATGAGGACAGCCGTAGCAAGTAGGGACAAAGTCTACTGGACCTCGTTTCCTGTTTTTGGAAGTAGCTGGGAGTTAATAATTGAGGAATGGTTCTAAGAAGCAGGAGGAGTGTAGTGTAATTTTTTTTTAAATTATTTCCCCTCTTTCCTTTCCTTTTGATACTGTCTTTTAATAGTCAGCAAGTTAGAGCTGTCTGAATCATTTGCGTTTAAAAGTCAATTAGCGAATTCATGGCAGGACTGATTTTTTTGTTTGTTTGTTTTTTGTTGTTGTATTTTTGACCTCACACTATTTTTAAACTTTCACCTTCCTTGGTATCTACTAGCAATGTGTCATACCTGCTTTTAAGAAAAAGGTGCTATTTTACAGAGGTGTCCAACTGGCTTTATTATTTCTGAAAAATAACTGTCCCATCTCCATTTTGTGGATTTATGATATTATGTGTTAGAGTCATGTGTTTATAGACTAATACATACTACTATATAATAGTTCTTCTTGCCACATCTTCTCTAAGTTCAAGTCTGTCCTAATGAAATTCTCCTCATGTAAATGTTGGTCAGTATCTCTGACCAGCCTGTTCTTCTCCCTTACATTTCTGAATTCTGCTAGATTCTTGTTTGGGTGGGTTGACAAGAATTACTTGAAACTTTCAGTTTATGCTAACAAAGAGGATTGATTGACACAGCACCATCTGTGTGAATGAGAAGGGAAAACCATTCCCTTTTGAATAATTCCAGATGTTTTTGTTTACTTGTCTGCTGTTGACCACTGAACTGCTGTTTTCAGAGCATGGCCTAAAGTTGCAAGTAAAGATGTCTGGTGAGCTCCCTACTGCTCTCCTATGGGTCTGTGTTTATTGCTTGGGGGGGTGTGTGTGTGTGTGTGGGGTGTGTGTGTGTGTGTGAAGCGTGTAGAAATCTCACTCTGCTGCTGTCTGCTGCATGTTACTAATGTGGTCTCTTCTGTAGGGTGTAAATCAGTAGTATCTATTGTACTCTGAATTTCTCAGGACTGTTGTGGGGCTGCTGTAGAGATCTCTTCCATATACTGTCTTCATTTTGTGAGGTAGAAAGGTTGTTTTAAATGAGAGGTTATACTCTGCAGTATGAGACGCTTTAAAACATAGTGTACCTTTGATTTGTTGAAGGTTGTGCCTTTGAGGGTTTTTTTAATGCCTTTTCTGATGCTTCAGTTTGTGTGACTGTTCTATGGTTTCTTCCTTTTGTAAGAAATTACTCTGGTATGTGAGAAATTCTTGGACTTTCTCTGAAGCTTTTTTCCTCAAATTTTACACACCACTTCACTGTTAGTAGCAATGCAACATCTTGCTGAATGCGTGTGTTATACACAGATCGTTACTCAGGATCTGCAGAGTTTGTGACTGCAGCGCCAAATTATTGATTTTGGCTTCCCAGATCAAATACTGAGGCTCCTTTCTTGATCTCTGAAAGTTTCTAGTTTGGTTCTTGGCACTCGTTAGAATAGCAGCATTGTGATTTTAAGTGAGCAGGAAAGGCTGTATACAAAATAAAGCTGTATGGTCCTATTGCTCTTTAGAGGATGTCTTGAAATAAAACCTGATTTGCAGTGTGAGTGATGTGCTTGATCTCACAGACACCTGGCCAAAAGCAATTTTAACAAGCAGCTGTATGTTTCATTCCATAAGTGTTCCTATACCTTGTTTATAGGACAAGAACCTGATCCTGTGTTCTGGTCAGGGATAATTACCAGCAAAATTTGAATGTGCTTTACTTTGTGGTTTGGTTTTTTTTGTGTGTGTAATCTTGCATAATAACAGTCCATAGCCTAGTTACTTTTTATAAATTACTAAGCATTCTTTAAATTATTGCTTAATCAGATAATTGACCCTGTCTTCTTTTTAGGAGGCAGCTGTTTCTCAGTAAGACAGTTGTGTTTGTTGGACTCCTGTCCAGTCAGTCCTGTCCTGGATTTGTTGGACAGTCCTGATTCATTGATCTTGATCATTGATCACTTTTTTCAGATCTTCTGACTCTGAGGCTTGACGTTTGAGGATGGCTGGGCCCAAAATCACCTGCATACATTAATAATGCTTTGTGTGGTTTTTTTCAGTATGTTCTTTTTCTCTCGGTGGTGTAGCATTACCTGGCTTTATTTGTTTTCTTCCATTTCTCTGAGTGCTTAGACAACATCATTCACTTATCTAGCATTGTCCACGTATGGACATCATTTGCTTTTCTCAGGCTCTAGGAAGCTGTGCAGCTTTTGTTCTGCATTAAAGCCATAATTATAACACTGCTTCCCCTTATTTCAAGAATAGTTCTGACCTGTGAGTGAGCTTTCTGAAATGACAAGTCTTTGGATACTGTGGTTTTTTGTTGGGTTTTTTTTCAAGGTAACTTGTGCCAAAATTGAGATTATTGGAAACTAAGGGCATGTAAGGTTATGTTATGAACTAGGTTTTACCCAGGGGCCTGGATCCTACTTCAGGATTTGTTCAAAGAAAACACTTGCCTCTTTGAATCTCATTTTGACAAAAGAAACTTCAGTGTAAGATTCAGGCTTCCTTTTGTAATCTCCTTTTTCTGTTATTTTGTCACACCCTTGTTCACTTACATCTGTGTGAACTTAACTGTGATTTACTTAAAGTATCGTTGCTCCCAACATACTGTGTGGGCTGGCTCATTTGAAAATACAGGAGGCTGGCTTCTTAGCTGAGCTGTGGGTTTGATTTACTGCAAATGGGCTAATTAACCATAAGGTGCCATACTGCTCAGGTTGTGTGCAAGGAAGCTACCTAGTGTTTAGGCTGAGTTGCTCACAGTATTCTACTTGTGATCAATGGATTTGCAGTAGTTAAATGTAAGGAGATAACAGTGGTATAACAAAACTTGAAATAAAATAGAGAAATACGCAAGACAAAAACTTGCTATTTTGTGAGCTTCTCAGTTTGCGCTCAGTGTTTCTAGATCTTTTTTTAAGTATAGACCTACCTCAGATTTTTGTATTTTGTTATTAAATAACAGAGAAGAAATTTGTGATTTGCACTTACAGTTGTTCTGGAGAGTCTTAGTAAAGACTATTTGATGAAGAATCTGTGCTTTTTAACCCTTTCACACAGAGAGATTTAGCAAGTGCAGTATTCCAGTACTTTCAAAGAAAGAGTGGAGTGGTAATCTCTATTACTATAATTGAGGTAACTTAGGCCATCTTAAGGTTGTCATCATAAAAACAGTATCTTTTGGTATTTTTTTATTGTTGTGTTTTGGGTTTTTTTCTATTTGTCTGGTTGACAAAAGAAACTTTTAAAAAAAATTTGTAGTTGATGGACTCTCTCAGTTCTGTAACTGAGATAAGCAGTAAAAATCTCGTATATGTCTGTTCAGTAGAAGACAGAAGTCTGTCTTCCAGCCTTATCATTCTACCATTCTGTACCATCTGTAGACAATTAAGAAAACAAGGTAAGAAAATATTGTTTGCTTTTTGCTCTATACAAATAAATGGAAGTGAACATAATAGCAGCCAAAGGAAACATTCCTCCGTGATTGCAGCAAGGTTTGTCCAAAAGAATAGGCCTTGTATTTTGTAAATGTTTGGTTTGCCTCTGATGTTTAACATTTTAGGCTCTTTAATGTATTTGGGTGCATACCAGGCTGAGTGTAAAATTTCAAAATCCATTGGTGGAAGTCTTCTAAGACGGGACCACCTGCTGTGTTTTCTGTGCTGTTTCAGTTGCTCTATTATACAATTTCTTCCGCTGCAAGTTGAGGAAGATGGAAGAGGCCACTTGGTTAAAGTATTGCTTGGCATTAAGTGTTTTTGCTGGTCACCACTTTCCTGGTTTTGGAACAAAAAGTTTTATACAAATGACTTGTTTTGGGGTAAAAGTCCACAGAACAATGGCTCCATCTTTCTGTGGATCCAACGAAATCGGACTGAACCAAGGTTGAACTGCTGCTGCTCCCATGAAGTGAGGAGATCACAAGCCTGTTGTTTCCTGTGCACATCATTAATTATTCTTGGGTTTTAACACTGAAGTAGCTGTCGAGGCTCTGGCACTCTAGTCACAGCACTACTGCTGGCTGGTAAATAAATTGTTAAGAATAATAAATTCTTCAGGCTTTAAAAATGTCTTCATGTAACTATAATTGCAGAATTAACAAGCACTTTGGTATGGGACTTTAAATAAACCATGCAGAACTGTATGATAAACAGTAATGATTTTGGCCAAGAAGCATCTGAGTCAGCACAGGAGATAGTCTGAAACATTCCTCTGTCTTGTGCAGAAAAATAAGGGCTTTCCTTGTATTGAGAGGACAGTGGTTGTCAGCTTACTTCTAGTTTTCCAGACAGCCTTCTGCACCTCTGGAAGGAAATCAGAATTGTGAACATAATCCAAATGATGGCATTGTCTCCATACCTTACGGTGTGTCTGTGATTCTGTTGACTAAACCAAAAGCACAGTCAAATGGGAACCTCCAGTCTTTGGAAGCAAACTTAGGTCTTGTCCTTAGTCCAGTCTGTCCAGTCCTTATCTGTATGATAAGGCCTCTCAAATGTTTGTGAGCACTGACACAGAATGACTTGCCAATCTTAGAACCATTTTAAAAGTTCAGCTTTAGCAGCATTTCAGTTAAAAGCTGCACTGAGGAACTGCTCTTCTGGGTGAGGTGATGCTGGTGTGGGAGACCTAGAAATCATGCTACAGCAACTTCTGGGTGCCCTCTTCTCAGCCACAGTTAATGCTGGGCAAATACTGTCAAGTGATTAAGTTTGCACCTTACAAGATGTAATGAGGAAATCATGCTTTAATACAATTTAAAGTATTAAGATAAATCACAGGCAATTTAATGCCATTTTAGAGGCAACTCAAATGCATTCTGCCACCTGGGTCTGTCACTTACGTAGTAATGTGCTGGTGACAAGGACAGATTTTACTCTCTGGATTGTGCTGTGCTGAGCATTTATTTGGTAATGTAAACAGGCACAGTAATGGAAAAGCAGTGGGTAGGGGAGCGTAAAACCTGTATGTAAGAAGCCCTGTGAATGTTGACTGGTAAGAGTATTTTTAAATTTAAAGATCTTATTTTGTCCAGCTCTTGAGTTGGGTTCATATAGGAATGATGTTTTGAGCAAATCCATCTTGTATTAAGAGAATTAAAGGATCTAAATAAGAGACATCTTCAGTGTCTGCAAAGAAAGCATCTGTAGCTCTAATTTTTTCACACTGAAACTAACGCTGCCTAGTAGACTGGATTTCATTTGCAACATTACTCTATAAATACTCTAATGGCTAATGATGTGGGTCAGTGTTGGGATGAGTGACTTGGAAGCCATTAGCCTGTGCATGGTCGTCTTGATAATGTTCATCGCTGCTAATCTTTTAAAATTTATCTGAAAATGAGTAACAAAAATTTTGAGGTGACATTGTCCATGCTTCCATGGCAGCAGTGGAGATGGTAGTCTTTCACACAGATTATTTTTTGTTTTGGTTTTGTTTTTTTCTGCTGGATATTCTGTCTGTATGCTTTTACTCTCCAGCTCTTAGTTGTGATTGGTCCATGTCTTTTCTACCCCAGCCCCCAACACCAACACTGGAACAGCTCAAGGTCAAGAATCTGGCTGGTAAAGGAAACTGTTTTGTTTTGCATTAAGATTAATGGAGCTTTAAACTAACCAGGAGAGAAGGATTGTTCTGCTGGCATTGTTAAACATATCTACCCTTTTCAGCAGACGGGTTTTTGTTTTCAGTAGTGCTGGAAATTAGTTTTTTAACAGATTGCACAAGCAGTAAGATGTTCAGTGTAAGTGTGTAATTCTTTTTTTAATGAAAGGTGAGATTGGGTATGTATAAAAGTGGCAATCATAAGAACTTAAGTAAACCCTAGACGATAGTATTGCAATTGGAAATAACCTAAAATTATAGTCTATGCCTTTGTCCGTGTCTATGCTTTATGTTAGATTACTAAACAGTGAGATACACTGACTATTGTTCACTTTTCCGAGTGATTTGATGGAGACATGGAGAGAGAATACAAGGGAGGGCCTCTGAGCCCTCCTTGTCTATTCAAAAGGCAGAATGGTTCCCACCTTTTGCACTAAACATCTTCGTGAGTCCTTTTGGGAGCAATATGGCAGCTGCTTGAGTAATTTTGGAACAGAAAAATCTGAAAATAAAAATCAAGCAGAGGTGTTTTGTCAGTAGCATATTTCTCATATGTGTAATCGGTTAACTTCTGATACTTTTTTTTCCCCATTGCCTTCCAGACACAGTTTGCAAGGTGCTCTGTCTGGCTTGTGCAAGCATTGAGAAGCATGACCAGCATGATGGCTCATGCCCTCTCTGTTTAATTCCATGTATTGGAGGGTCCAGTACTGGAAGTAAAATACAGTATTGTCACTCACTTCTGTCTGAGTATAACTTCTGGCTGACTGCAACCAGGCGATAACTTGCTAGTCTTTCTGATGAGTAGGAGGAGTTCACTGCATGTGTGCTGACCGCAAAAGCCTACACTGTCATTTTTCACTGAGAGGTTGTGCAGTCCAGAGATGAAATGTTAATGTTTCCTTTCAGCCGTACACTTCCAAATTCTTGAGGCCTTTTTTAGCCAGTTTGCTTGCATTTATTGCTGTCTAAAGTATTAACATCTTCTGCTGTGCAATACTTCAGAAGTATAGTTATCTATTTTTATTTTCTTTCCTCTAAGACAGATGATGACCCTAGGGGGGTATAAGGCAAAGACCAACAATTGGAGGTTTCTCCTGCAGCTGGAGTTTTCTAAAGAAAATAAATCAAATCTGAATTTGTACAGGAATGTTTGCCTTGCATTCCACACACTGAGTCAATTTATCTCAGGGGCTCTCTTTTTCCTCCTCCCCACCCTCTTTAAAGGCTTGGTGACTGGAAAAAAAAAAAAAAAGGAGGGGTGTATGGTAGATGGTAGGAAGAGATTTTGTAGCCACTGGTGCCAGGAATCATCAAGGAATGCTTAAGTAGTGCTTCTTGTGACAGCATCCAGTCTATTGGAAAAGCAGCATGTGCCATCTGGCTTCGATTTTGACTTAATTAAATGCATGCAGCCGTTTTTAACAACTCGGCTGAGATTCAGCTGTCTTGACATTTTGTAAAGAGCTAGAGTTCAGATTTTGTTGGGGAAGCTACAATAGTCACCTGATCTATGTTGTTCGGTTCCCTTTCAGTGTGGTCCATGCAGTTTGCTGGTATTTGAGTGACAATTCTGCTTAAATAAACTCTTAAAGCTTGCTGACTCTTGGAAGCCTGATTCAGTAGGGTTTTTCCACTCTAGATTCTGTGATTTTTCTTAGAACTGCAGTTATTGTGGAATTTTTTTAATAGTGAAAGGAAATTCTTAAGTTCAGCCAAGTAATTTGTCTGGGAAAAAAGGAAAGTTTCTTTATTGAAGAAGTTAGCTTACTCCGCCCAAAGACTCCTTATCAATGGGATTTTAGCTCTGAGTGAGAAGGCAGGAAGGGGAAGGATGGGGGAAGGAGGAGAATGCTTTCTTTACTACTAGCTAGAGTCCTTCTTAATGCAGAAAATAACAAGGAACTACTTTTCATGGCCCAGCAAACCATCTTGTACTGATGAGAGCCTGTCCTTTTGGTTCTCTTACCTGTTGTTTTATCTTGCATCTTTAACAGTAACTTACCTATGCAGATGAAGGATGTTGAGGAAAAAAACCCCACAAAACCAAACCAACCTCTGCAAACTCTTACCCATGCAATTGTAATTTTTAAAAAATACTTTTTGCTTGTTTTTTCAACTATTTTTGTTGTTCTGAGTGCAAGGTATCTTGATTTTGAGGCTTTATCATTTTGATCTTTATAATTTTCAAAAAAATTGAAGGAAAGGCATTCATAGAAATAGTATTATTTTTATTTAGCATCAAGGTGAGATGAACAAACACTCATTCAAATTGCCCTTTTTACTTTGAGTTTTATTGAGTTGACTAGTGATACTGGTGAAGTATTAATGTAAAGTAAGTTTTCTGCCATATTTCTAAAACTCCCAAATAGTCAATTTTTCTCTTTTTCATCCATCTATAAAGGATTACCCCATTTGTTCCCACTTTTATAATTGTAAAGAATATATTCTTGGAAGGCCCTTGCTGAAGAGGGAATAGTTTTAGTTAGATGTGCAGGAGTATCTGGCCCTTTTCTAGCTCTATATTGCAATAAATGTTTTTGCTTTTTAATCATTCTAGATCTCTTATTTTTAGCAAGTTATCCTTGGCCAGTTGCCACCCATTGTATGAATGGAATTCTACAGCTCTCGTTACGAACGTCAGTTTGCTTAGACCTCTCTAGCTGATTCAGTAAGTACAATATCCAGATCCCTCCTGCTGTGTCTTAACAGCTGTGCTGCAGACTTGGGATAGATTTAACATTTCATTTACCCTCTTTACTCTTTTACCCCTCTCCTCCCCAAAACAAACCAACCTTCTAACCTATAATGGGCACTCTGGTCTACTCATTCAAGAAAGAAACTTTATGAGCTGGTCAGCAGGCCTTCACATGTCCATTTCCCTTTATCCATTCATGTTTGAAATCGGGATTTATGGGGGGAAAAAAAAAAATGCTGTTTTGACAACCTTGGTGATTGGTCCACTGTCTGTGGAAGAAAACTAGCATGAAGAGATAACTGTCAAACTTCCTCATGCAACTCTGATAAATGTGTCTTAAGCCTGGCCTTGAGAGCCCTGTTCCCGAGGGTGAGGGACTGCTGGAGTTCTGCTTTCATACGTGTTGAATTCTTTGCCTCTGAATTCAGACTGCTGAAAAGGTTACAAACTATGTTTCTTACAAAGGAGACACTTACTAGTGATAACGAAACAACATCTTCTTTCTAATGTTAATCTTATTATTGTAGGGCTAATTGACTCAAAGCAGTTGAAAATCAAGGCGCATTAATTTCTTATTTGTCCACATGCACTTGTAATCATCAGGATAAGGAACGACTGGGTATGTTGAACAGCTCAGATTGTTTGGAATGACTTTCTCAGAATCACTTTGCTAGTATGTATTGCGTGTGCATTATTTTTATTTGCTGCAAAGTTAAATAATTGAATTGAGAAGCCCTCAAATATTTCCTTTTGTTGATGGTGAATTGAGTATCAGAGTATGAGATTCTTTTTTCTTGGTATGAATGCATTTAGATTGTTTTGCTTGTGCTTATCCCAAGTCGTTTTAGTGGGATTGCTGCATGTTCTCTCTGGGCTTGAGGGTGGCACTACTGTAGTGGTAGACATGCTTTTATATAATTTT
Organism: Phaethon lepturus; assembly: GCF_000687285.1. Taxonomy (NCBI): domain Eukaryota; kingdom Metazoa; phylum Chordata; class Aves; order Phaethontiformes; family Phaethontidae; genus Phaethon; species Phaethon lepturus. Next base: position 26,331 of record NW_010522164.1, read on the forward strand.
TAAGAAAATGTTTGTCTACTTTTTTGTGATTTTTGGAGACACACCAGCTATATATACAAACAATATTCACATTTCACCTACCATGAAACAGGTAAGCAAAGCAATGGAAGCTGGGATGTTGGAAATAAATCTCTGTCAGTAAAGCGATCTGATTGTTCTGCCTGTTTCCTCTCTGACCACATATTTATTTGTTTGAAGGAGACTGTGTGGGACAGAAACGTGAGCCAGAAATAGGTTGGGATAAGAGGAGAGGATATGATTCAAGCCAGCAACTCTTACTCAGTTCAACTGAAGTTGGCCGCAAGTTCATTTGGCACCTCTTCTGATTTAGAGTTGCGGGGCATCACTTGAAGAGCTCTAAAAGACCGCAAACTAGAGAAATGCCTGAAATTGTAGCCAGTTATGCTATGAGTCCCTCATCTGAGAGTAGCAGTGTAGTTTCTTACCTTCATAGTGTATGTGCAGCTATGCTTAGGAGCCCTCTCCCAGGTGACGGTCTAGCAGAGGAAGCTTTGGGAGTTGACTATACAAGAGGTCTAAGAGTTGAACCTGCTGATTAGTGGCTCAGCTGTGGAGTGAGTCAAAAAGGGTGTAAAACAACTGAAACCACCATTGCTTTGAGTGAGACTGCCTCTCTACAATTCTTCTTTGGCTCTGCTCTTATATGAAAGATAGTCAGCTTATCTTCTCTAACCTGTTACTGACTTGACTTCTGCTGCTTCTTGATCTGCAATTTTAATTTCAGTTGCATGCTTACTCTAATATTTAGTAAAAATGTTTGTTTGCTTTGTATTTATCTTGTAGTAGGTGCTTCCTATAGAGGACTGCATTGGTGCTTTGTGTTTTTATGAATCACAGCACGTTTTCTTACGTACTTGAATTGTAAATTATCTGGATGAAGAAACAATCTCCTTGAACTACATTCTTAGTAGCATGTAGTAGACTGGTCTTGGTGCTTGAGTAGGACTCTGAAAGAGCATGATGGTGAAAGCTTTTCATTGTTTGTACAGTTAACTGCTGTTCTCCCATTTCCTAATCTTTGGGGGAACTGACTTTTGAATCTGAAGATATTTTTACTGTTTCAGTTTGCTATGCAAGTGCATGCATGTATGTGCATATACTATGAAATGGCATAAAAGGTGAAGATTACCTTTATGTGAATATCTTCAATGTTTATGTCTAATTGTGAATCAAACAGTTCCTTAGAGGAGGGAGTTCTAACCAAGCAAGTACAGAATGTACAAACATGGGGTCTCAAGGTCCAAGAGCCTGACCCCTTCAAAAACTAAGGAAGAAAAGAGCTATGTAGCTGACTTTTCTAGGATTATTGATCTACTTTCATCCAATGTAATGCTCTTCGTATGGGAATTCAAAGTCTTTACACTGTCTGCAGTTTAAATTTTATTCAGAGAATTAGCACTGTGTCTTTTATTAAAATATCTCTACGTTCCACTGAGAAATAAAATTAACATCTTCCATGTGGCACAGTTTACTCTGTTATTATAACAGAAATTTTTAGTTGTGGCTTTTGAAAGTGCTGATTAGAAGACATAGGACACTTACTGAAAACTGAAAATTAAAAAAACTTACTTGGAGTTTTAAAACAGGAAAGGAAAAAAACTTCCTCTGTATTCACCACCTTCTCCTTTCACTACTGGAAAAGAGTGAGCGAGCTAACACTTTAATAAACAAGGGGGAAGATTTTTTTAATAAGTTGTCTAAGACTTTATTTTAAAGTAATACTTGCTTTAGTGTATTTTCAAGGAGACTATTTTGACCAGCTTCAGTTTTATGGTTTCAGTTATTGAGATTTTTAATGACAGGAAGAATGCAGATTTCAAATCATTAGGGTTTTGTGCATTAGTTACGATATAGAGCCTTTTCTCTGCCAAAAGAAGTGTGATAATAAAACTTGAGCTGGAAGTTAAGAATTTTTTTTTTTTTTTTTACTTGTGTGGATACGTGACAAGGGGAGCTTTTAATAAGGAGAATGACTCTGGGAGAAGGGAAAGATTAAAGCAAGCTAGTCTCATTTCTTCTTACATGGTTAGAGCTTTAGACCTAAGAATAGGACTTTTCTCCAATGTGGATAGGCCTTGGATTTTCTGGATTTTGTTGACTGAAACCTGCTCTGTGACATGTAGCCAGGATTTGTTCCATGGGCAAAACAGAAAGTGGAGTGAATGATGTACCTTGAATGACGTACCTTCATAACATAGGTATGTTCCTCCTGGGCAGGCAAGTCCTGAAGGGTTAAGTTGTTCCTTACAGCACTGAGTGTACCACCCCAGCCCTTACACCTTTACAGGCTGTAATACCAATAACTACAACATAGGAAATATCTTTGTTACTTCTGTTTACAAGGCAATGAGCAGTATGGAAATTACGATTGCATCCAAAGCGATACAGCCATGTGTATATTTTGTGGGTGGGGATCTGGGCTGCAATAAACTCCTTAAGTTACGTTGCTCAGATGAGAAACATTTGTACAGTGACAATAGTTGAGTGTGCATTTAGTATATAGATCTCTTTTAAAATATAGGAGGGCTATGACCTCGCATTCCAGAGGAGATTAAGTAGAAAGCATCAGTATAAGCCATCTGTAATCAGATTCTCTGCACAGTTTTTCTTTGAGTGCTTTTGATCAGAGATGAAGCCAATGAGTGATGTGAAAGTCGCCTTAGCAGAGCATGAAACTTCCTAACTTCATGCATTTGGCACATGTTCAAATAGCTCCGTGTGGGGTCAGTTGTACTTTAACCTTGAGCTTTAGGCATGCTGCTAGAGAGTCCAAACACTTTTTATTTGTCCTTTCCTTGGTTAATATATGCTATCTTAAAAGTGAAAATATTTAACAGAATGACTTTTTTTTGTTTTTCCACAAGTCAGATGTTAAATGTCACGATCCAGCTCACTTTTTTCTTTTTTTTTTAACCACTTTCCGAATTCAAACTACTATGATAAACCATTTCAGTTTGGGCGCTGGCCAAAGTTAGCTGAGGAGTTTCTTATCTAGCCTAGTCATTCTGCAAGCATTACCTTAAAACTCACCTTGAGTCCAGAGAAATGAGCTGGTAAAGTCTTGCTGTGTCTTAATTCTGCCTGCCCAGCGTCTCTGCAAACTATTAATTTAGTAGAAATGTGCTGTAGCATTAAATACTTTGGAAGGGATCCTATTTTGCTGTTGCTTAATGCAACAAAGAGAGAATATATCACAATTTTGCTTTAATACCAATTAAAGCAATAGGTATTTGGTATTTGTGATTATTCCATACTAAGGGATAGAGCTTGGTATATCTTCAATATCACAGTATTGTGTTTGTTCATCTGTCTTGTGCAATCTGTACAACTTCCTTTAAAAAAAAAAAAAGCCTTTCATGACTGGTGTCATGTGGCAGTTTCCATGAATCTAAAAGAAAAATTGTTCAATGTCAACATGTTTAGGTGTTACCTGAAAATAATTCCTTAGTGCTCGCAAATGCTACCACTGTGTCCATTTAACAGAGAGGTGTTTTGTCTCTTCAGCCACAGAAAAACTCCTGAAGAATATACCTCGCTTGATCGGGTTATTTTGCTTTCTTTCCTTCTACCCCGTTAGTTAACTGATTTGGATCCCTTTGGTGCTTGGCACACTACTTAAGTCAAATTGGTGTGCGGTAAGATTCATACTTTGCTGCATGTATTCTTATGCCACAAAAAATGTCAGCTTTTCTTTTTCTACAAAGCTCCTTAAAACACTCTTTTGCACTTCTGTGCCATTGACTGAGCAGATGGGCAGATTTTGAAGGTTGGAAGGCTGTTCTGTATTTCGTCTCTTCCATGGATCGGTTTGTTTATCCTCTGGGATGTGATCATTTGCAAACAATGCACAGCCTAGTACAAACTATTGTAAAGTTGTCAGCCACAAAACAACACAGATAATTCCTAACTCGAATTTTATACGTTGTAACTTTTTTTCCCCGAAGACAAGCTGCATATTTGATAGGCTTAGGCAAATCTGTAAATATTTCAACTCTTTTAATATTGCAATACTGTAAGGTTTTCAACGCAATTTATACTTGAGATAGTTATATAGAGACAATATTCAGTACACTGCAGAATAATGCTCCAGCATAAAAATGTTATGCTTGAAAGCAAAGGGAAGGGTCTTTATTTTAGGGTGAAAAGACAAAACTGCTACTTCAAATGTTCCTTAGTTTTTCTACGCTGTAATTTGCTCCTATTAGAGTCCAAGTGTTTCACAGTGGATATGGCTGGTGGGGGACAGTTGCGAGAGAGCCGTCAAGTCGGCACGAGGCCGCGTTTGGGACCTTACATGCAGCACCGGGTTTGCACAGCGTACAAGCAGCTGCGTCACAAATGAATTTTTGTAAGGGCGTATTTTTATTTAGCTCTGTGTTCTTTTTCCCCATTTTCTTTTTCCTTTTTCCTCTTGTTTTTTTTTTTTTAAATTGGGAAAATAGCTGTTACTTTTGAAAAATCTAATATAGCGTTGTAGGTTAAAGACGATGCTCCTCTGTGAAAGGAGGCTGACTGTCGGAGTTTTGGAGTTAAAGTAACTTCTTCCGCTGCGTTCTTAAAAAATTACGACTTGGTAGTTGCCTTAAAGGTGCTTTTTAGATGTATCATTCACTATACATTGTACAGTGTACGGAAAATATCCATAATGTTAGAGTTGATTAAAATGTGACTTTTCATATTATTTTTTTTTTTTGCACAGAATTTGAGTATGTGCTGCCAAATCTTATGTAAGATTTCTTTTAATCAGTAAGTGAGCTGCACTTTTTAACTTGTCATCTTGTGATAGAAGATTCAGAGTTTTCTAAATGAGTATTTTTTTTTCTGGCCCTCTGCTGCTTATATTTTAAATCTTCTTGACAAGCAGAGCAACTGTTGTGCTCCTTGTGCATATGTATAATTAACAAGCTGCTTGTGTTGCCTCCTAATCTAGATTATCATCCTGAAGAAAAAAATGTTTTCCTTCCGCAAAGAGAAGAATGAAAGGCTGAGGTGCAACATAATACCAGCACAGAGGAATAGCATTACCGATTAATAACACTATCAGGAGAAGGAGGCCTGTGTTCCTTATCACAAGACCATTTTTTAAGTTGCACAATTCTTAAAACTCAGCCAATTTTTCCTTGTTTGTATTTGACAGGCTCTCTGTAAGAATCCTGAAAATACGCATTTGGTGCAGTGTGAAGGAGGCAATGTTTTATTGAATTTCAAACTCTTAGTTTCCTGTTTGTAAGAGACTTTCTAAAATGACTTTTTTACAGCTTTAAGCCATTTTAGTAAGTAAATCATAGCGTTATTAAGTACACTAACTTACCAGTTTATTCATTGTTTTGTGCTAAGCTCCTGGAAAGTTGATACTGAGATAGCCAGCTTTAGTTCTGATGTCAGATGATATTGCTGGCTCTGTGGCAGCAGACTGGCTCTGATCCTTTATCTTTTAGAAGATCATTATAGAGAACTTTGCATGTGTAATAGAGTTTATGCTACCTGTATTTCTCTAGAGATTTGTTTACAGTGGAGTAATGAATGGGGAAAACTAGTAACCTTTAATGCAATCCACGCTGTAGTGGTTGTGCCAGTTAGGACTGAGAGGGTGAACTTCTGAAGCAGAACAAATGGACTCTTTGTAGACTTCCCTTTTTATTCCTAGTAAGTTGCTATACAACATAGCTGTGTATTGGACCCCAAAAGTGCTTCAGTCACTTTTGTTAATAACTAAACTATCCAACCAAGCGGTCTGTTCTTTGCCTTTTGTGCCTCACTGATAAGTAGGAAATATGATACTCCCAATATGAAATGAAGTACAACAGTATTCCAGAAATAGTATGTGGATATTTCTCTAGATCACAGCCTTTAAACTTCATGGAAGAACCACCATACAGAAAAAGTTCTAAAATATGAATAATAAAACTGAAGAATTCAAAGGATATGTACTAAAAAGACAGTAGTTTTAGAAAGTTAATTAAAACTTTGAAACAGTCTTGAAATACAAATAATAACTACAGTACGTAACTGGTAAAGGAGGGAGGAGAGAGGGATTGCTATTTGTAATGAGAAAACTATTAATAGAAGGTGAAAACAAACTTGTGGTTTGGATAACCACATGGAAAATGCAGTGAGATTTTATTTGTAAACTTAAACTGGATGATACCCAGACAAGGAAAAACCTATGATTGATAACTCTTATGGATCTGTTGTAGCTCTAAAATTCTGTATGTAGCCAACCAGTCTCTCTGGCTTCATGTAACTAGCTAATATTTCACGGTAAGAAAATTCCTGCTTTTCAGTACAGGAACATAAACTAGTGGTTTAAAAAAATGAAGGAAGAGGTACTGTCTAGTAGATACACCATGCTTGCTTTAACTGGTAATGTCCATGCACTTGAGAGAGTTTCATGAAATGTTTTGTCTTACAGTTAGTTTGTGCAGCTCAGAAAAAGTATGTGAACGCAGCAGGAGTCCCTGCAGCTTTCCTCAAATAATGAAATGGGAATTTTGGGTCTTTTATTGCAGAGTTATTTAACTTCCTGCACTTCAGTCTTACTCATGCTCTGGAAACCCCCTAATATAAAAAGCCACAGTTCTTTCCTCTCTTGAGCCACCCAACAGAGGGCTCAGCTGCAGCCCACACTGGCACAGTCCCATGGCTATTTGCTGTGTGGTACAGACCTAGACCAACTTAAATGGACTATTGCTAGCCCATCTCTGCCTTCCTGTATCTCCGAAAGAACAAATGTGTTTTTCTCCACAGTTCACTAGAAATGAAGAGTATTGTTCAGCTTACTGGGAGGAAGCTGAGTGTTTTGGGGTGTACACCCAGAAGGCACATTTGCACCTCTAGAGACAAGAACAAAATCCCAAAACACCAGTGCAACTTTCCTCCTAATTGCTGTAGCTGCACGTCTTTCTGGTGTGTCTGTGTAGTGCTTTTTTCTCACCAAGGTGCAGACCTGTGTTTCTGAAACACTAGGTGTACATAAACAGGAGCTAAGCCATCTGAACTCACACTTGCTCTAGTCCTTAGCTGCTATTGAGTGGGTTTGTACTGACCTGCTTAGTAAGAGGCTTGCAAGACATTCTTATTTTCAACAGCCCTTGACTTTGATCTGTAGTAATAATACGCTGTTTTAATATTTAAAAACAAACAAACAAAAGCAAAAGCTCCAAATCTGATTTTAGGTATATCATTTGTTTTACCTGTTGAAAGGAGAATTATAGTTCTTAGGAAAAATAGCAAGGTTCATCTTCGGGACCTGAGATGACAAATACTTTAAAAAAATATGTTAACTGGTCTTCAGGTCCATACCTAGGCCAAACGAAAAACTCTAGAGGCTTATAAATTGGTCATCACAGTGGCTGACATTTAGCTTCTAGAGTCCATATACAGTTTATAGTAATGAAGTGCTTGAAATAGGTAATCCAGAAACCTCCCTCTTTAAGCAAGGAGCTACTTAAAGAAATATCCCAATATGAACATCTGAACAGAGAAACAGTCTGAATTCTCCCTCCGTCATTCAAAGAGGAGAGTCAAGACAGCAGTAGCAAAGCGAATTTACAAACCACAAGTTTAGGGTGAACTCCTACTTCTTCCCTCCACACCCCTTTCTTTTTTCCGAGCTGGGGATTACTAATTGCTCTTCTTTTAAAACGGAACCAAAGTAGGCAGCAACAGAAGTGGTGCTTGCTCATCTTTTATGTTCTATCCAAATGTTGGGCTGCATGTCCAGAAAAGGGGAGATATTTCTTCCTCTGTTTGGGTGTGGTTCAAACTCATACCTCCTACGGCTGGAAGACTGCCCTAACCACCAGGCTGGATGCTGGGACAGTGCTGTGCTCCTCAAGCACTATGTAGAAGCACTCCTGGACTGGTAGAGCTGGGGTGAGAGTACAAAGGGAATGTGATTTTTTCTTTTTTTTTTTTCCTTTCTTTTTCTGTTGTAGGCCATGATGAGGATGATTTTTGGAGGAGAGATGAGTGAGCAGTCATAGGTACAGATTTCAGCTCCCAGTATTTATGTCTATAATAAGAAATAAAAAGTGCATAAACACTTGTGGAAGCAGAGAGAGAAACCTGCAATTACTCTTCTCTGTGAATATGCCACGTCTATCAGACATTTGGATAAAAGAACTTCTTTTCCAAAAGCCCGCTCCTAATAAATTGAGATTAAAATGTGTTTCTGCGTCATTAGCATTTAAAGGATGAGAGACACTCTTATCGCCTAAAAACCCAAGCTAGTCAGCTGCAGCCCAGTCCTCAGCATAACTACTGAGAGGCAGAACCACTCAGTGATGTACCACTTTCTCCAGTTAATTTCTTCTCCGCATCTTAAATATAGCCGCTTATTCTTCAAGCAACTATGAATGAGGAATCCCAGGAAGGATTTACCGGTGGGTAAAAATGCATTCATGCAGCTAAATTTTGAGGCTGTTTCTCAAAACAGCCTGTTACTTCTATAGTAAGCAAAGGCAACAAACTGCCTTGGTGGAAAGATTGCATACGCTAATGCACAGCCTGAAGGTAAGCTTGAGCTATAGATTTTAAGCTTCAGCTGGGACATTGTAGAAGACCAGTTGGATGATAGATTTACCTAAGAATGTGAGACATTCCTTGAGTTTCTGGAGGTGGCATGGTTCAGCTCTGGAGGTAGCTGTGTACCAGTGAAGTCTAAGTCTTGCATGGTCAGTGATCCAGAATGAAGGCAGGCATGAGGCACAGGTGGCAGGCGTCTGCAGAAACCAAAGTATTTTTCAAATTATGTGCCTCTGAATGCAGATGTTTGGTTTTTTTTTTTAAATAATTTTTCATCTCTATGATTGAGTTTGTGATGCAACTAATGTAATGCTGATCATAGTCTTAGTTGCATAACAGAATCTTCACCAGATACTGCAGTTTCCTGAATCACAAACTGTTGAATTACCCTGTGGAGGGCTGGTCAGCCTCTGGCCCCAAAACAAACGATGCAGAAACATGTTGCCTATTTCATTTGTAAAGCAGAAGGCTTTCCAGTTACTGGTTTAGTCAAACCTTCAACTTTCGTTTACCATCATAAATAAAATCTTAATAAAAGGTTTTCCTACAGTTTAGAGTGTAAAAATTTTAGAGATAACTTACATACAGTGCAAACAAAATTTACAAAAACAAATGTATCTGTTGTAAAGTAGTATGCAGTTTAAATATTTGGGTATCATTCAGAAGAGTAGATTGTTCTCTGCTGTTTTCAGTGATGACAGATGTTTTTGTTGAACTCAACATGTAGCTTAAGTCTTGTAATGCTTCGTGACCTAATCATCTTTGCAGGATGGGTTTAAGAATTGCTTTGAAATTTCAACCGCCAGGTTGGTGTTTACAAAAATATTCCTCCTTTGTGATTGAATCTCAGCCTATGTGCATAGATCTTTATACATAAAAAAATTTCAGGGGTTTTGTCTAGGGAATCCTTTGCACTTGAAGAATCAGGTCTCTGCTCAGAATATGCTTCTGGGGCAAGGCAGGCTGTGGTGACAGGCTTGAGAATGAAAGGCAAGTTTTGAATGTAAGTTCTGCTTACAGTGGACGGGCTCTCCAAAAGACCATGTTCCTTTTCTCTGAAGATGGTCATACGAATGTGCCTGTGGGAAATTGTCAGGACTATCAAACACTGGGTTAAAATACTGCTTTGCTCCCAGCTCTTGCGTACTTCAGCATTAGGGTTTTAAGACCTGTCTTGTCTCAAAGGAAAACAGGTGTTTCATGGCATTCATAAATAATACAGACAGTATCTTGTAAGTTCCACAAAATACCCAGTTTCCTTAACTGTGTTACCGACAATCTGAAATAAGTCTGTACAGAGAGTCTTTAACAGTCTGTCAGTTATCAGGATGTGCAAGTTCAAAACCTCTTGTGCAGTGCGGTATTTAGATCAGTCAATCTCCTGGCAACACTGACATCCTAAACTGGCGTGCTAAGACATGAATTTTTCATTAGTGTGGTTGCATACTGCTGGAATACACACTTCTGAGAAGTGTTCATGTTCACCAGCGTAAGTGGCAGTGGGAGACATAAGCCATATGTATGATGGCATGCACATGTGCATATATAGTGGTCCCACCACCAACGTGGGAAAATAGAAGTATAATTACAAATTTTCTCCTGTTCTGCAAGAATTATTGTACAAACATTCTTCCCTGAAATTCCATTCATACTTGAGCAAGTGCTGTGCAGTGGAGTTGTGACTTGAGCTGCATGAACGAGATGTGTCTTTTAGTAAGTACATCTGCACACATGACAGATACTTTTGCCAAACAGAAATACAGATGCTTGTCAAACTGAGTAGTTTTGTCGTAATTAAATAATGCTGCCTTAATCAGGAAAAGCAGCTAATTGTGTGTGTAATGTTTTGATATTTCTTTGAAATTTTTTTTGAAGTCTTTGGAGTAATGTGCCTGCTCTTAGAACTAATTGTGTCAGCAACATGTGTTATACAATGAAGCTTTTTAAAAAGAGCTGCGAATGAAAGCCAATTTGGAAAATATCCATTTAGAGTAGTAAGCATACTCTAATTTCAGAATATAAGAATTCTCCTGTGCTACATCACAATTTACTATTAGATCCATGCAGCTTTTTGAAGCTCCTATTTGTATGTTTTGTCTAAATTTCCATTATTTTAATCCATGGTGATTTTAGTGCATTAGTTGCTAATTCACGGCACAATCCTACAATTTTGTAAGAAAAAAATACCGTTGTCATGTGAGTGTGAATTATATGACCCAGTATAATTATCTTATTGGTTAATTATCTCTCATTAATCCTAGGAAGAATTGGACCTCTAGTAGAGAAAAGGTGGCAAGATACGTGCAGAGATGCCAAAAATGCTTGCATATCTAATTCCTATGGTAAATTTTTCATGAGGAAGGAATTTCTTCTAATGTTCTGTGATTATATTAAGTAATGGAGTTGTCAGGAATGGTATATAGAACAACTACACAAAATGAAGAATCTGAAGTTATGAACACCTGGGTCCGTTTAGAAAAAAAAGGAAAATTCCTTTTTTGAAGAAAGTTTTTTTTTTTTTTTCCCCTCCCTTTAATCTGATATATATGGCAACAGAGCACTGATGGTTAGGGGGAAAAGGGCAGGGTACCATAATGTGAATGGTGCCTAGGGGCATAAATTGCTATAGATTAGTCCCTCTCCACAGAATTGTATTTTGCTTTTTTCAGGTTCCTGACTCAGAACAGACTTAAGATGTTGGTGCTTAATTCTAGCCACATGAATGTTTCACACCCTGCTGAGATGAGTGTGTGCCCTATGAAGGTAGATGGGTACTATTTCATTTTGTCAATAAACTGCATAAAAACACTGGTAGGCTTTTTATTGATATGCTTTTATTACCGTGGCATCCCGAGAGATATACACTGATTGTATTACTAGTATGTCTCTGGAAGAGCGACCCTTTGGTGTCTGACCATACCAGTAAACTCAGATACTGCAAGCTGACAAGGTGGAACAGCTTGGGAAGAAACTGTCATGCAGTCCTTACTGCAACTTGCTTTGTGAACTTTGTTTGATAGTTTTAGAAGCAATTGCATTGCAGTTCCTGCCCTAGAAAAATACACTTGATGCTGTATTTAGTGTTTGCTTTCTTCATCGTTTCATGTTTGAATTCTGGGTGAAAGTGGAGTGGGGGAAACTCTCTTCCTTTACTGGGACACTAATAAACAAGAACAGAGGAGAAAGTAAGGGCAAGGTTACCCAGACCTTTTTTGTTTCTATAATAATATGCATTTTTGTTTCCTTGAGGGTCATCCCACTAGCTTCCCATTTTTTTTATTGCTTTAAGAAAGCAGAATTGAGATAACGTGAAAAGTGCACAGCAGGAACAAGGGTTTGGCAGAGTGGCAACATATCTGCATGTATTCAGTTTGAAGTACTATATACTTACAGTAAATGGAGTTGTATAAGTTAGAGAATGATGAATTAAGACAGCTTTAGGGTTTGTTACCTATTTTAACACTGGGATGGGGGAGAAAGAAATAAATACGTTGTCTTGTTTGAACTTGACTTTACATATTGGAATTGTTGAGGAAGATGGTGGCAGAGGAAGACTTCAGTCTGTAATTGGGGTGCTCTGTAAGCCTGAATATCAATTCTGAACAGGGGGCAAAAGTTAGGGCAAAGAACAAAGTCTGTTGTCAAATTATAAAAACTAAAATTTTAGGAGCAAGCTGACCCTTCTTTTGAAGGTGTTTTCATTTTCTTTGCAGAAGAATGGGTATGGGAATCAACAAATAAGATGTGTTTTAAAATTCAGCACCTTAGTAAGACTTTTTTTCTTTAAAGTTGAGTAATACTGTGAAGGGGAATTCTTGCTGAAGAAATTGCTATCAGTTTTTATGAGATCAAGTCATTCTGTTATTAATGCTTATGTCTACTAGACCATTGCTTAGAAGTGTTAACGTTATGTTCTTTTTGTTCCACTATGTAGCAATGGGTTCCCAAATGAATACTTCAGCAGTAATTTATAAAAATTACTTTTATTTTAGTGGTAAAATCAAGTTTTCAGGAGTTAAGAGTATTTTTGCAAGAATAATTATTGGGGAGTGTTATACTTTCTTACTGTGTGAAAAATGAGCATCTGTGCTATGACAAAAATGGAAGGTCCTAAATAGCAGGTGTGACTGCCGGAGGAGCTTACCAAGCCACTCTCCATCATCTATCAGCAGCCCTGGTTAACGGGGAGGTCCCAGACAAGTGGAGGCTTGCCAATGTGATGCTCATCTAAAAGAAGGGCCAGAAGGAGGATCTGGGCAACTACAGGCCTGTCAGCCTGACCTCCGTACTGGGGAAGATTATGGAGCGGTTGGTCTTGAGAGTGCTCACAGGGCACCTGCAGGACAACCAAGGGATCAGGCCCAGCCAGCACGGGTTCATGAAAGACAGGTCCTGCTTGACCAACCTGATTTCCTTCTATGACCAGGTGACCTACCTAGTGGATGAGGGAAAGGCTGTGGATGTTGTCTACCTGGACTTTAGTAAAGCCTTTGACAGCGTCTTCTACAGCATTCTCGTGGAGAATCTGGCGGCTCGTGGCTTAGACAG
>NW_010522165.1:0-13644 GCF_000687285.1 Phaethon lepturus
CGCTGCAGGCTTTGTTGGCAGAGTTGCAGACGTGGTCAAAGAGCCGATTGCAGGAGGCCCCGTCGTCTGTGTGTATTTATGCGTTGGATGCCCAGGGATATTCTAAATTCTTCTTTAAATGACAAAAAGTCCACAAGTGGAAGTTGGCGTGGAGCTGCCAAGAGCCGCTGCTGATGCAACAGCGTCTGCTTTTAAAGAGAAATGTAAACGGTGACGCGCGGCCCGTGGTCCCTGCGCGCGGTCCCTGACGCGTTGGGTATCTTGGCTTGCTCTGGGATGGTAATGCTGATGCAGTTGCCGATCGCTGCCAAAGCAAGGAGTTCACACAAGGAGAATAAACAGTCCTTTTCCCTGCTGGGTGCTCATTAACCTTTTCTTGCTGATGTATTATTAATTAAGCTAATTTTTATTGCCTTGTAAGTATAGAAGGTGCTTTGCAAGCACCTCTGCTTGTTTCCCAGAGTTTCTCAAGTATGTGTTATGCCATGTGCAAAATAGAGTATTGGAAAAAATGACTGTGCAGTTGAATATCGAAGTAAGGTAAATCTCTGGGTTTTGTCTTTTTTTCCCCTCTTACTTAGCACGTGCCCAGCTTCATGGCTGGGGCTGGTGAATGTGGAGCTATATGAGCAGAGAGCGAAGGACCTGTAAATACCCTGTATGCAGAATTAGTGCAGGGAGATAATAGGACTTAAGTGCAAGGAGAGTTTGCAGCATTGACCCTTCAGAAGACAGAAGATTACATAGACTAGAGTATTACATTAAAAAGAGTCTTGGGACCTGATCCAAAAACACGAAAATCGGGGAGGGATTTGCCATCAGCTTCAGTGAGAGCAGACTGCTTGCAGTGTCCCCGAGCACTGGGGCGGTCAGCAATTTAAACAAAAGAAGTGTCCGAGCCAGGCTGGTTGGTGGAATCTGATTATGAGATTTAGGATTCGTCCCTGCTGAAAAGCCGCTGTGCCCAAGACAACTTAAAAGCCAATGAATTGAAATGCTGCTGACTGGCCTGGCTTCGCCACTGTGATGCTTTGTCTACCGCAAACGCGGCGTCGCTGTCGGCAGCCTGCGTGCCGTAGAGGTGCGGCCGTGCGCTGCCGGTGCCAGCCGATCTGCAGGGGAAAGGGCGGGCTGTCATCTCCGAATTTGCCGGTTCAGATCAGTTTGGCATCTGCATGTTTGGAGGTCCCTTGAGGCTGCTGCCGTTAGGTGTGCGGATCTGCGTGGGTTGCTCTCTTGTGAGCCCTGCGAGGTGGCCTCTTCCCCCTAAAATCCCTCGGTCCCTTTTGCGCCGGTAGTTTCCCCAGGGTGAGCAGAGCCTCACACTCTCGGCTTGTCCTGCTGTGGCTGGGTTCTGCAGGCTGTGCTGCTCTCCAGGCTTTGTCCCTGGGACAGCTTGGTTGATGTTTTGCTGCCTGTGATGCTTTTCCCATCTGTAAAACAGAGGTAATATTTTTACAGAGTTAATAAGGCTTGACTTGCTGTTAAAAGCCTTTAACTGGAAGTGTGGTAGAAATGCAGAACGTTAATTTTTAAATGTGCAGGTTATCTTCACCGGCTAAGACACGGCAAGTTACGTACGTCAAAATGTTCACTGTTTTACGTGCTCTGGTTTCTGGCTTCATTCCTTGAGATTACGGGCGGGCCTGATTAAGAGAAATACAAGATTTCTTCTAGAAGCACTTCGTAACATAGGAACTACTTGTGATCACAGCCAGTATGACTCCAAGTGTCCAGCACCTCTGCTTTGGACTCCTGATAGCAACGTTGGACTTCACCTTGAACAATGCGATCTGTAATCTTTCACATGTTCTCTTATTCCATTCCTAAATTAGGATAATGTGTCCTGGTCCGGCCTATGCAATTATTAACACGCCTATGTAATGATGGCATTTGCTGTACGGTCGTTCTGTGCCCCTTGCTAGGAAAGATCTACTTTTAATAAACAAATCCACTGTGACAACCTGTCACTGACTTTTCTGAGGCAAAACGTTGGGTAGAAAAGTGTCACTTGGGCAAACTTTCCCATTTGTTTGTTCATATCTGGGTTTTTTAATGTGGTTTTGCAAGAGTGTAGCAGTTGCAACTGGAGGTTCAGGCCTAGTTTCAGGGTGCAGGTAAGTGGGGGAAGGCGGAGAGGGGGCTAAGAGGGCTGGAGCCCCCCATCAGCATCCTCTCTGTGGGCTGTGTCGCGGCCGCGCCGCCCGGGAGCACCCGGTGCGGGTTCCTCCCAGCCACGGTCTGGCTGCGGCCGCATCTGACCGTGCAAAAGCACTGGGGGAAGCTCTGCTCTGTTGGTTCATTCAGCCATTTCGGTTTTGGTTTTTTGTTTGTTTTGGGTTTTTTTGAATGAGAAAAAGCCCTTAATATTTTGGCATGACTTCACAATGCTTTTATTCTGTGCGTGACAAAACCGTGTGGTTACAGTCTCTTGCTCAGCCTGGGTACGATCCACTGCTTCATGGACTGCCATCAGAAGTTCAAGGTGTATCTTACATCCTACTTAAACCTCACTCTCCAGCGGATCCGCTTCGTTTGGAGCTGGGCACAAGAGTGGGAAGGAGGGTGTTATATTCAGTACTAGAAGTTAAATTGCGTGGAGGGAAGATCAACCGGCACTGTGTTTTCGCTCCGTTATCGGAGCTTTGTGAAGGTTTGGCCAACGTAGGCTGCGGTTTCTGTTAACGGTAAATATCCCTGCGCGTTACCTCGCCAGAGCAGTAGAGGCAGGAGGAAAAGGTTCCTGCCTCTGACAGATGACATTACCTCTTCTTTGGGTGTTCAGCCCTGCGTGTCTCAACGTAGTGCTCCTTCAACATTGTTGTCTGGGGACTGCTGGACATAGGCCACCTCTGCAAATGAATTTTCAGGAATACAGTCATTTCCCCGTTTCTTTCTACAGGGATACTTGAATCAGAATTTTTGCTATTCTCCGTGTGAATTCAGGTGCTGTTTTCCCAAGCTTAGTTTTAGAGCTAATCACGCAGATGCTGCCATTATCTTGGTGATACGTCTCCTCCTCTTAACTGGCCAGCTGCACTGTGGCATTAACCACATCTGTCTCTCTCGACACAAGAACGCTCTATCGCATTGCTGCCTTGTGAGCTGGGCGGCGTATGGGAGGAGTAGTTAAAATCTCTCTCTTTTCTACTAGATCCTATGAGTTGCTTATGTGACAGAATCAGCTTCGCCAGGGATATGGTGTCCAAAAGTCAGATAAAAACCCTTTGCTGTTCTGACAGCCACCCATGAGCGTGCCAAGTGGTCTACCTGTGGCAGAGGTTATTTATATGAACACAGATCGATGTGGGAATGAGCGCATGGAGCCTCTTGTAATGGTATATTGCAGATCCAAATCGGATGGAAGCAGAGCACAACTGTGTGCTGCTGAGTGCTCGGCTCTGTAACCACGTAACGTGGCTGGACAGGTGGGTTTTGATCTCACAAACATTTACACATCTGAGTAATGACTTCTAATATGCCATAGTATTCAGCACTACGGGGAGAGCTGTTCATCGGTGACATAATGGCTTGGATGATGGCTGTGCCTTGGCCATAGCCCTGAACGTCTGAGCCCTAGGTGTGAGGGTAGGTGTGAGCCATGCCTCCAACTGGGAATGCTTCCTTGGTAAGGCTGTGCAGGTGTGGGTGCAGTTTTGCCGGCAAAATAAGCCCTCCTGACTGAAGCAAGCTATTGCCACGGCATAAAGACCTCTTTGCTGGAGGCTCCCGCAGAGGTGCGTTCCTCACAGCCCTCCTCAGCAGAGCAGAGAAGCCAGGAAGCAGGAGGTGATGGTGCGGTGTTTTAGGCAGCAGTTGCAGGTTTGCAGCCATGAGCCTTTGGATTTGTAGAAACAGCCGATGACAGGATGATCATGGCAGTTCCTTTGCATGTTGAAAGCTATGACCATTAATTAAGACTGTACTGTGAGAGCTCATTTATATACAGCTCTTGGCATATATAGGCTGAACCTCTACAAATCCCAATTAACAGGCAGTTGAAGTTAGCAATTCTGTATTGGTATAGCTAATTCATGTGAAGACATAGGGCTTAGTTGTGTCCATATAAGCACATTTACGCTGGTGTAAATGTGGCTGTGCTGCATGTCATGTGTGTTGCCCAAAGTCCTGTTGATAGAAGTGTGTTTGTGTTGGTGTAACTTTGAATATGCTTTGAATCGTCTCAACAGAGCTGTCATGTATGAAGGATGCCTCTATGAGGGACAGCTAAACAGATGCAAAAATTGTGGATGGACCAGTAATCAGGTCCGTGAATTAATTTACTTTTTTTACATGATACTATTTCAGTGTCTGTCATTCCATGTGCTTGTATTTCTCTGTGTTTGGGGATTTCTTTTCTTTCTTTTTTTTTTTTTAATGGAAACATGCAAATGAAAAGCTGGAATGTAGATGCCAGTGGCGGTGAGGCTGGACTGTATCCCACTGCTCGTTTGCTTTGCACGCCGTGTGAAAGGTACGTTGTTGAGCAAAACTGAGGAAGGCTCTGAGCACGGAGGAGAGTGATCCTCCCAGAGCTGTGAACAGGCTCACGAGGAGGCATCTGAGCACTGATACCTGGCTGTTTTGGAAGGCTGCAGTCACACCCTTGTGCTGTCAGGGCCTTTGGATTAAGTTTCAGCAAAATCCTTCAGTTTTCCTGAGGTCAGGATTCTCACCGCGCATTATGGCAGGCGTGAGAGCGCGGGGCTTGGCCGGCTGTTCCCAGAAGAAGGCAGTCTCTCGGTGCTGTGATCCTCGGTAGTTCATGCAACTTCTGCACCTTTGAATTCGAATCCGGAAGGTGGAGAAATAACGTTCATCCTCTTCACTGCTTGGCTTGTAACTTCTGCAGGTGTTACAAGCCAGAGGTGAGGCCAGCTCAGAGCCAGGCTCTGAGTCTTACTTCCTTGAAGCAGGTACTGCCTTGGCTAGCCATCATACTCATGTTCATAAGCCACCATAAGAATTTTTGCCTTTGTCAGCTTTACTAAACCATTTGCTTAAGCTTTGAAAGAAAATTTTTTTTTTTGGTCTTTCATACGTAAAGCCAGGCGCCTCCAGGACTTCCTCTCTGCTACTTCTGCTTAGTTTGTCTGAGTGGTGTTTAATCCCATGCCAGTAGGGTGTGAATGTCTGTATAGCAAACATGACTACTGCAAGTGGCTTGCTTTTCTTAGCTACCTCTCAGAGCCTTCTGGAAGGAGTTGGCAGATCAAAAGTGATAGGAAGACCAGGCGCAGGACGGTTTCTGCTAAATAAAAAAGCCCCCCCTTAAGCAGTGTGTTTTTGTCTTGAGAGACAAATCAGAGTCAATCAGATCCTTGCGATCAGCGTGGGGCGAAATGAGTCCATGTGAGTGTAAAGTATGAGGATCTTCTGAGCTCTTCCAAAGTTCTCCAGTATCAAAACTGGTGCCACAGACAGTGTGATGCAGCGAACACAAACCACCATGGATCGATTTTGTCAGTGGGCTGCAATCACACGGAAGCCTGCTGTTTACTGTCCTCCTGCTCCCCACACTCCAGTGGGTAGTATTTACAGTTAGGGCACTGTGCACACATCTTTGGTGTAGGATCTCCGTGCTGAAGGTACTAGAAGGGACCAACGAAAGTCCCTGAATCAGTCTGCTTTGAGGATTATTTTCTAAAGCATCCATATTCATTGCAACCACATGGGCCACTCTCATAAGCCCTGAAAGGTGCAGTGAGACCCCATTAAGAGACTAATTTTGTCTACACTGTCCAATGAGCTTTTGGAATTTAACCTAAATTGGATTTGTGCAGTGAGAGGTACTCTGACCGCGTCTCCTCCTGCAAAGGCAACCTGCTAGACATGCGAGCAGGGATTTACTTCGCCTTTATGGAAAAGTCTGTCCCCTAATTCCTGCCTCTCTGCACCAAAGTCAGCCATGAGGTCTTGGACTGCAATGGCATGTTCGTGCTGGGCATGAAATAATGGCTCATGAAGAGGAGCAAAGCCTTGGTCAGTCATGGGGCTCCTGATAAGGAGGAGACGTTGGGCTGAGCTGCTGTAATTTCTCACTGAGATGGTGGACTTGATAGATTACCATTCTACCCACGAAAAGTATTCGAGATGGCAGTTCCCTGCTCTGAGAGGTGTCTGGGTCCCATTTTACATTCTTGCTGTCGTCTTGATAACATCCTCAGTGGGGCCGTGGAGCCCTTTTGTTCTCTGCTCTAGCTTCTAGCATTTGTTGCTCTAGCAACACCTTCGGAGCCGAGGCGGCGGGATCCCGGTGCTAACACAACGCAGCGGTTTAAAGGAAGGAAGCAGAGCACAACAGGTGATCGCCAGCCTTTGTATGGAACGGTCACGCCCTGAGATGGACGGGAAGGATCAACGGCAGGTTGTGATACCCGGCCATCTTGCGGCTGGCGTTGTTTTCATCGTAAAAGACAAGAAATAGCCTTGTGTTACTGCCGTATTTACGGTTTGTAACGTGGCTGCATTGTTTTCCCTTTGCGGAGCGGGGGTGATGACAGCACGGGTTGGACTGAGGCCTTGCGTCCATCGAAGCCAGGCCCATAGCAGGCAGCGTGGTTGCTCTCTTCCGTGGGCAAGTAAATAACTAATTCAGTGGTCAGCGACTCCCGCTGCTCTGTACAGCTGCGCTGCCGCCAGACTCTCCCTACGGCCCGGACGCGCTGGCCTGCCGTTGGGCCGTGTGTTTGGAGAGGGAGGGGAAAGCGCACCGTCTTTTATACCAGAAGAAATGCAGGTATTGTGTGAAAAATAATTCTGGTAGGCTGCAAAAGTGGGGAGCCCGCTGTTGCTCTGCAGTGTGGTTTGTGGGATCCTGTCAGCTGGTTTGGCATTTTGCGGCTTTACTATGAATGGTGATAGTGATACAGTATGATGCGTTAACGCTTCTTTTTTTCTCCTGAGTGCTCTTCCATGCTTTGCCATGATGATGCAGACTAGACAGACAACGTAAAAGCCACCTGTAGATGCTCTGTGGGTAAGAAGAGGAGAACTCCTTTTCAGATTTTGGGCGCAGGTTCCCACAGCTTCCTGCTGTCCCAGCCACTGATGGAAGGAAGAACCAAGTGCACTGTGTGTAGCTAGAGGTGAAAACCTCAGTCGGGTCCTCCACAAGGAATCTGACCCAGCTGGCGAGTACAACTGAAGTAATTCATTATCTGCTGCCTTTCACCTGGCTGTCCCTCCCAGAACTCTGAAAGGTGTTGAAGACTGAGGACATTTAGGCCACATCCTCAGATACCGGCATTTTGTGGCAAATGGAGTGTGAAGAGTGAGTACCAGCCATGGGGTTGATCCTGCTTCCAGTGGGTCATCCCTTTTTGTTTAGGTATCATGCTCAAAATCTTGTTTTTCAATCAAGCTAGTGTGATTGGAGATGCTCAGTCTGCAAGATTTGGTCATCCCTATACAAATACATTCCTTCCTGGGACCAGCGGTCATGTCAAACGATGCAAGAAGCCTCTGCTCTGTTCTTTGGGAGCTGCTGGTAGGGTGTTCCCAAGTCATGCCTCCTTCTCCTAAGTATTTGGCATTGTTTAGACCCTTGGCAGCCTGCCTAGATGGGGTCACAGCTACACTGCAGGATGGTGGTGGAGCTGCCCCAAGCTTCATGAATCTGGGACACTTCTGCAGCACGAGCAGAGCGCGTCACGGTCTCCAAAGGTCTTGGCTTTACTGTGCTTGTGCCGCTTGTCGGTACTTTGTTTACCTCTTTGTGTGCCCGTGGCTAAGACCCGACGTGGAGGGTACAGCGTCCTGTAGGCCGCCTACCCCCTCTAGCAGCAGAAGCAGAATTATTTATTCAGTATTGCTCTGTTCTTTTGGTACTTCTAGGCTGTTTCCATGACTTAGGCGAGAACCCGTGGATAAACAGTGAAGGTACCTGAGTTTCTAGGTTCTGCAGTGCTAGATAGAAGGTTGCCATTGTACTAGGCTTGCATTCTAGCTGTGTGGTCTCCTGCAAATTATATAGGCAATTCTTAGCTCTTTTCATACAAACGGGTCTTTAAAGGGAGTCTGCACTGAGAGCATAAAATGCCTACATGAGTTTTCGGCAAGGCTGATTTTCTTCTCTGTTGCACAGTTCTGGCACCACTGGATTTAACAGCATCGCCGCTGGGTCACGCTGAAATGCACAAGCGGAGCCTTTGGCTCACATACTTCTATCGTGTTTAGTCCAGGAGGGAGCAGAGAAGTGCGTTTCCTAGGACGAAATGATTAATTGTATACCCAAGGTACAGAGGTCACAGCAGGGATATTAGAAAGATGCCATCAACTTGCTGTCAGAGAGGTGTTAAACACGCTTCCACTGGTACTTCTGAAGCTCCTGGTGAGCAGCGAGGTGGGTCGAAGTGAGCCAGCCAGGAACGGTGAGTGTTTAGGGAAGGCTGCCCCGCTCTGCTTCTTCCCGACGAGTAACTGAAGGAGAAGGGTTTTGCTTCCTCCTCTCTCACCATCTTCATCCAGCAGCAGCTTTCACGCTACTCAGGACAAACGAGGAGTGTCAGCGGTGGATTTCACCACGTCCCGTACCATCTCCTCTTCGGTAAATGAGTAATATACCACCATGCTGTTCTGCGGCACTCTGTCCTGGCTGCTTTTTCAGCCAGGTTGAAGGCTGGGTGGGTTTTTTAAATGATGATATTTTAAAATTTGAGAACAGCTTTGATTTTTTGACCTGCTGCCTCTATGAATCGAGCTGTCTGGGCTGGCATCTGGAAGATAAGAGGCTGTCGAGTAATTGCTTATTATTGACTGATTGCCAGCTTGGGCTGTTTGCTTGAAGAAGAATCAATAGCAGTCAATCTTCAAAGCCTGAACTCTCAGGGAGTATGACTGGCTTCCAAATTGGGAATGACAGGTCAGGATGACTCCATATCTGATGCCCCAACTTCTGTTTGGGTGTAATCCTGCAGTGGAGGAGGAAGTGCAGGACATGATCTTCCTGCATCAAGGCTTTCACATCTGCTTGCTTTAAAGTCTGAGATTTTTCTGTGCAGGGATTTTCAGGGACAGATCCCACCCTCACTCCAAGCCTTCCACCGAGGAGCTGGAGCAGCCTCAGCACCACCTGAGATCAGTGGGAGGCGAGGGCAGGATGAGTGCAGGCACCGTTCGCTAAGTCCCCAAAGGATAGAGCAGGGAGGGGTGGGTGAACAGCCTGTGCTATGACACATCCAAACCAACCAGTTTGGATGCTTTATAAATAAAACAAAGCGTCTATTTTAATGCATGGTAACAGAGATTTCCTTTCTGTGGGTGATTCTATTTAGGTGACAACAGAACAAAATATCCAGTGTCACCATACGTTTTATCAGTCCTTACAGAGACTGTCGCTATGGTGAGCGTTCGGTTTAAAAAGCAGACATAGCCCTTATTTAACACTATCATGACACGTTGCCTTTTTTGTGGATTCCCGTGTAGGGTTTAAAACATAAAAAAGGCTTCAGGGCATCAAAGGCATTCAAGACTCTTCTTTTTTTTTTTCCTTTTTTTTTTTTTTTTTAATAAAAACGTTTAGATCTTTGTGGTGGCTGGGGTGAAGTCTGGCGGTTGGATCTGTGAAGCAATCTCACACCTTCGGTTGTAGCCCACTCCGGATTTTCCCCAGCGCTCAGGGCTTGCAGCCTGGGCTCTACTTGTCCTAGACTCAAGCAGGGTTTAAAACTTGAAATAAGAGCCTTTGGTGGGGGAGGGGAAGGCTTGGATCTCTATCAGCCACAAAGAGCAATTAAGCAACACGACATAAAATAGATAAATGGGAAGGGGGAGCAGCAGTACCCTGGTAATATGGGAAGATGAAAATGGAAGGGTCTATTTCTAAAGTATAAATACTTGTCCTTAACTTCGGAGCTTTTATTTTCACCAGGAAAGCTCTGATTCGAGGTGCACCGTTTGGGCTGAGGGAGAAACACCTCAAATAGAGCAGTTTAATCCACGGTGGTGTCGGAGAGAATGGACACGATTACTTGAACAGCCTTGTTTAGATACTGGATTTGTTGTCTACTAGCAAATCCTCATTTGCATGGGTCCTTAATCTGTGGAGTTAAATGTGTCTCGGGATCTGTTATCTACTGTGCTGCAGAGTTGAGAACTAGATTTTTAAAGCTGTTCCTTTTTATTTGAATGTCCCCCCTCCCCCCTGCACCCCAAATTATCTTCCCAATTTTATTTTTTTTTTAAAGCAAAGATGAGCCAACAAGTGCTACAGAAGAAAAATCTGCCACTGAGAAGAAGCTGTTTTCCACTTAAGGTTCAGTGGATGAACTGTCCACCAGCTTGTAGAGAAAAGCCAAGCTCAGACATTTAAAACGTGTGTCGCAGGAAACCACGAGCCCCCCCTCTTCCTGAAAGGGCACATTAACGTGCAATCTTTCGACCTCCTTGGAGGTAGAGGGTTGGGCAGAGAGCCCGTCTAGAGCTCTGGGAAGGGATTAGCCCTTATTTTGGGGGCTGTTTAACTTTGCCTGTAGTCCTGAAATGGCATTTCCTCATGTCTGCAGCAGCCCTCACTTCATGAAATGGATGCAACTGCTGAAAAAAGATCTCGCGTGAGCATGCTCACTGGAAGATTAATCCTTTAGAGGGAGTTGGAGAGTTAAGCTACTGTAATTTCTCTGCAGTTGGCTGCAGTAAACAACTGCTCTAAAGACACGAGGAAAAAAATTGACGGAGGTATATGGGATTAATGTACATATCTTTTTGTGTTTCTGGTTTGAGGTTGAGGGTTTGATAAAGGTTTTTCTCTAGGAGCTGGGGAAGAGGGATCTGTGTAATGATTTTATGGGTGACCTTCATGTTGTGGTTTCTTTTTTTCCTCCAGGCCAAAGTAATCCTATTTCCGTGCAAGGCCATACTGAGGCACGGGCTGACTTTCTAGAGCTGGGGTAGAGCACCAGGGTGTCTTCGTCTTGAGTTAAATGATTATACGAGGTGAGGCCTGCTGCACGTTGAGCTGTGTTGGCAGAAGGGAGCAGAAAACACCTCGTCCTGTTTAGTTGTGATCAGAACCCAGTGGGACTCGCTCTATCGTGCTTCTGTTGGAAAGAAAATGTGTAAAGGGATTAGTTTTGACTGCGTACAGAATAATGGGGGGCGGGGGGGGTTGGTTTGTTTTTTTTTTTTTTTTTTTTTTCCCCTCCTCCCCATGCCTGAGGAGCTGCAAACCTGTGTCAGATGGGGGAAGAAAAATAATCGTTGAGATATTTTGGCTTTGCTTTAAAGGATGATCACTTTTCGCATGTTGAGGAGCGAATGCCTTGCCAGCGAGGTAAGTGTTGCAGGCACGGGGATTGCGTCAAGGTGAAACCGAGCTCCTTCCTTCCCAGCCGCTGCTCTGTGGGCGCATCCCGGAGGAAGCAAAACCTCTGCTAGTTCCTAGTGAGTGAACAGCATTTTAGCTACTCGCCTCCAGAAAGCGTGGGTGAAGGAGGATGCGATTTACCGCCCTTGATGCTTTGTATCGGCTTCTTCCAAATACACAAGCGATGGAGGGCCAACCTGGGGGCTCCCGGGACGTCAAGCAGCAATACCTGGGTGGCTTGATTTTTCTCAGGCTGCTTCAGCGCGGTGCTTGAGCTGGGAGAGGCAGTGCTCACCAACCATGGCTTGCGTCTTTACCTCTTAAAAACATCGAGTTAATCCTTCTGAATGATGAGGAAATGGAGGCGAACTGTCAGCAAAACTCGCCTGGCTTGGGGGGCACGGGGAAGGGCGTCGTTTGGAGTGTTACGTATCTAACCGGAACAAATCGCTCCCCTTGAGCTCGAGTTGTTAGAGATCACTCCTCAGCAAGTGTCCAGGACCGTGTGCGAGTGGAAGAAGGGCACACCCTTCCTCCTTCGAGGAGTGGCTGATAATAGATGCAACTCTGTGCCACTGAAAATTCATGTGTTGCGTGGCTGTGACATGCAGTTCTGGTGTTACCCGGTGTTAAATTTATGTCCAACGGCAGCGGGATCTATTTGCGATGTTGTGTATTGGAAAATGGCTTTGTATTTCCTTGGAGTGGTGTGAAGAAGGGAATAATAATTCAATAATTCTGTAAATGTCAGTGGCTCCCACTAGATTTGTCCTGTGATAGCTGTCAGCTTACATGCGATACACAGGTGGATGCTAATGCTGTTGGATGAGTTCAGAAGGGCAGTTCTATTACAGACTTGGCCAAGCTCGAGATGCTGTGTATTTGAAGGAAATTTTGCCACCCCAATGTTGAGGTTTTTTGCTTAGTCCCTCCTTTTCCCCTCCTTTCCAGAAGCTCTGGCTAGCACAGATTGTGTGTTCCGTGGATGGTTTCAGGGAACATTGATGGCTGTGTGCGTAGGGGGAATAATTAGCTGCCAAATGCAAATAGATTGTTTCTTGCTGTTTCAAAATCATTGTAATTTCTATTGAGGATGGCTTAATTATATCTTCGTGTTGATGGGTGTAAGGAAAATGATAGAGATATAGCAATATAAATCTATATAGGGAGGGATGACGTTTTCAGAATACTGTTTTGAAAATCGTGAGAACAAAGACTTGTCTCCTGAAGGACTGTGGTTCTGTTGGGATCCAGCGGTGTTGCATGCTTCTCAGTGGTGGATGAGTGTTTTCTATTTCAGATTTTTATGCCAGCGACATATCTGTCACCATGACAAGGGGTTTTCAGTTCAGAGGAAAACTATCAAGTTCTGGTTAAAGTGCATTTGGTTGAAGGGCCGGGAGATCGTTTTTTGAAAAGCAAAGGTGAAAGCAAGAAAATTAAAATAAACCTTAAAATTTATGATCAAGGTGTAATAAAAATATGTCTTTAACCTAAAGGGGGTTGATGGGGTGCTGATTTACCAGTATGAGACCCGCAGGTCCCGTGGCACCAGGACTGGTCCGTACGCTGAAACGAGGTGCTTGGCCCTGGCTCTCCCCCAGGGCAGGTCACCGCTGTCTTTCCCTTCTGCAGCGGGTGACTTTAGGGAGCCTGGATCCGTCGTCTCATTCTTTATTGCAACCTCACTGCAAAAGGGAATCAAGTTCAGCCCTAAAATGGTTTGGACCAGCTTTCTAAACTTTTTCTCCTGTCTCAAGTACCCGGGCAGGCGTCTCTGGCACCAGAAAACAGGGGAAAGGCTCAACAAAGGGACGAAGGTGACACTGATTCCATGCCTTTTGGCTCAAAGCTAAAGAGTAAAGGCCCCCTCCTCTTCTTATTTTAGAGTAATCTGGGGAAAATGAGCTATTTTCAGTGGCTGAGGAGAACCCCTAGCATGGAGCAGTGTGCTTCAGCCTTACCAAGCCTTTCGTGGCCCTGGGGACTTGGTGCCTCCGGGTCGGAGCAGCTTTTGCGAGAGCCTCAGCCCGCAGCTGCTTCCCTCCTGCGCAGGGCTCTTCTCTGCCGAGGAGACGTTCAACTCCTCTCCAGCAAGCCCTGGAACTGATAAGCAAAAAATAACTGTATCCAACTTTACTTTCCGTTCGGTTTAAGTTCACGGATGTGTTCTTGGGCTCTGCCGGAGGAGCTCCGCAGATCCCTGTGGGGGGGGTCCCGTGGAGCGGGCTGCGCGAGCCCCCCAGCCCTCCGGGGTGGCCGAACCGCGCAGAGGTCGGTTCTTCAGCCTGGCGGCTCACAGCCCGCCGGAACGGGTGCCACGTGCGCTGCGAGGCGGG
>NW_010522166.1:0-1464 GCF_000687285.1 Phaethon lepturus
CAGTGCCTCCCGCTGCCTTCCCAGTGCCTCCTGGGGCATCCTAGTCCCTCCTAACACTTCCGAGGCATCCCAGTGCCTCCCAGTGCCTCCCAGTGGTCCCCAAACCTTCCCAGTGCCTTCCCACTGTCTCCTAGGGCATCCTAGTTCTTCCCAGTGCCTCCCAGTGCCTTCCACTGCTTTCCAGTGCCCTCCAGTGCTGTCCCAGTGCCCCCCAGTGCTGTCCCAGAGCCTTCTGGGACATCCCAGTGCCTTCCCAGTGTCTCCTGGGGTATCCCTTCTCAGTGCCTCCCAGTGCCTCCCAGTGTCTCCCAGTGTTTCCCAGTGCCAGCCCACAGCCTCCCAGTGCCTCCCGGTGTCTCCCAGTGCTTCCCAGTGCCATCCCACAACCTCCCAGTGCCTCCCGGTGTCTCCCAGTGCTTCCCAGTGCCATCCCACAACCTCCCAGTGCCTCCCGGTGTCTCCCAGTGCTTCCCAGTGCCAGCCCACAGCCTCCCAGTGCCTCCCGGTGTCTCCCAGTGCTTCCCAGTACAACCCAGTATGTCTCATTGCCTTCCAGAGCATCCCAGTTTATCCCAGTGCCTCCCAGCATTTGCCAGTAAATTTCAGTGTCTCCCAGTGTGCCCCAGTGCTTCCCAGTGCCTCCTAGAGTGTCCCAGTTTGTGCCTCCAGTGTCCCTGGGGCAATACCTTGTTCCCCAGGGCATCCCAGTATATCCCAGTACACCTCAGTGCATCCCAGTGCTCCCCCTGAGCTCCTCTAGGACCTCCCAGTGCCTCCAAGTGCCCTTCCTGTCCTTCCCAGTTCATCCCTGTACTTCCCAGTTCCCCCCTATAGCTATCAAGGCCTTTCTGTGCTTCCCAGTATGTCCCAGTGCCCTTCCCAGTGCCTCCCTGTGCCCTTTTTACCCTTCCCAGTGCCTCCCAGTTCATCCCCACACCTATCAGGGCCTTCCTGTGCTTTCCAGTGCTTCCCAGTATGTCCCAGCGCTTTTCCCGGTGCCTCCCAGTTCATCCCAGTTCATCCCAGTGCCATCCTACTCCTGTCTGCCAGGTCACCTCCAGGCACCGGGGTCAAACGTCCCCTCGCCAGCCCCAAATTACCCACAATCCCCTGCGGCTCGCGCATGGGGGGTGGGGCTTCCCCGCCTTCAGGCCCCTCCCACCTCCTGGAAGTGGGCGGAGCCCAATTAACACCAGGTAATTAACTGGGCTCGGGGGGGACCCCAGCGTGCCTCAGTTTCCCCTTCGTCCCCAGAACAGGGGCAGGGCTGGGGGACCCCCCAAAAAGGAGAGAGAACTGGGGGACCCCCGAAGGAGGGGCAGGTTTTGGGGGGGCAGAGTGAGGGGGACCCCAAAACAGGGGCAGAGATGTGGGGACCCCCAAAAAGGAGAACTGGGGGACCCCCAAACACAGGGCAGGTTTTGGGGGGGTCGTATGCGGGGGGCAGAGTGAGGGGGACCCCAA
>NW_010522167.1:0-3953 GCF_000687285.1 Phaethon lepturus
GGTCCCTTCCAGCCCAAACTACTCCATGATTCTATGAAAATATGTGACATTCACTGTGAAGGTTCCCTCGCTTCTGAAAATCTGGATTGTCTCTGCAGCCTCCTCTCTTTCCTTCTGTGCTCCTCATGTTCCCTCCTGAACTCCACTTCTGTGTCAGGCAGCTGCCCCTCACCTTTGCATCTCCTTGACTATGAGCAATACAGGTAACAATTCACATATAAAACCTTCTGCCTGGTACACCCTCAAAGATAATGTACAGCCTTCATCTTGGAACACTTGTGTCCCTTTTCACAAGGCATAGCACAAAGAGCACCTGGGGGATCTAAAGCTGAATCACAATTTCCACGAACAAGCAAAGCGTCAGAGACATTCACATCCCCCTGAGGAATGTGCAGCTCCATCAGTCCCCAGTAAAAGTCTTAGCATCTTAGCAAGTACGTCTCTTTCCATGAGCACAACATACTCCCACCATCAGAAATGCAGCATAACACAGATGATTTCTGATCTGCATTATGTGCAGTATGTAGCTCACAGTAAATAATTTAGGACCTCCTTTAGTGCTCTTTACTGTCAAGGAGAAGACTCCTATGAAGTACTTTAGGAATCAGCTTGGAGGGTGACACAACAGCTCACAAACCAGACCACCCTTGTGGAGATCAAGTAATTCCCAAAGTGTGGACACTCTGCATGTTTCATAAATGGTCTTTCCTCTTGTTTTGATTTCCTTCTGAGACAGAACTGACCCCTAAACTTTACCTGGTGGAAGTTTAGTCACCCAGGTTACCCCTGCCTGGATGACTGGACATGAGCAGTCATGTAACAAACTAATTTTTATTAATACAAATAGTACTTAAAGCACCAGCTCTGCAGATTGATAACGATTCTGACCTTGCTGAGAACTCATTACATTTTCCCCCTAAAATATTTAGTGGCAGCAAATCTCACACAGCCAACATCTGGCAGCTAGGAAAAATAAGTTGTTTTTCAAGGGATTTACTGGAGTTCCTCTGTCTTCATTATGTTTGTCTGCAACAGTCATAGCCTCCTGACTACACATAAACATCCACAGAAATGGCATTAGATTCAACATGCTGATGATACGATGGAAAGAGCAATACTAGTGACTTTCTCTCTAGAGAATATGCTTCAGTATCAGAATTTACATCTTCATGATTCAAACTTCTGTCCCTTCCTCTCCCTCCTTCTGCCTTCTGCCCCACTCTTCCCTTTCCCAAGTAAAAGGCAACTTCGTGCATCTGGATAAGCTGAAATGCAACCATGCAGAAGAGCAAAACAAGGAAAACCCCCTCCCCGCTACTTGGCTTATAATATGCCATATTGGTCTTATCAAAACAAGCCATGTAAAAATCAGACTCCCCTATTTGAGGACAGAAAGTGTGATATTCCCTTCCTTGCTGATTCTGAGACAGGTCAGCAGAAGCACATCTCCAGTGTGATTTATACCCTTACAAGAGTGTGGAGATCCCCAGACCTCTCCATTCACGCAATTGCATCAGGTGTGGCCCCATCCATCCCTTCTTAGGCTCCAAATCCTTTACATATTTTCAGAATCCTCTACTCACTTTATCACCACAGTCCTCTTTAGTCAGTTTGCTTTTCAGTGGCTTCCTTAAAACATACTACTTTCATACAATGTCTTGTATAGTTGGGGCCTATTCCAAAAGTTTAACTCCCAGGTATCTAATTATTACAAAGCAATTGCAAGCTTAAAAAGTATAAGATAGTATTCTGTACATTTCTGTAGACACATTGTTTTAATCGCTCACTGTAATGAAGGCCATTTTCTGTACTAAGAACTATCACTAAGTTCTGTCACACAAGACCTCCACTATCCTGTCCAGACATCCACATGCTCATGTGTCCTTTCTAAGTATATGCACCATTTATTTGGGTCTTGCACCCTACCTCCACATCTTCCCTTACTACTTTTTTTTTTTTTTACTTGGATTGTGTGAATAACCTAGACAAGAGGTGCCCTCAATGTACTTAATATCTCATAGAAAGTACGATCCTTGCTTCAAGGAAAGGGTATGGTTTGTTTTATATATTCTCACTAACTACAGGCAAATCTCCCCCGCTTCCAAATCTGCGTATTAGTACAGTCCTTCAAGCTTAAAGACTGAACAATATGTCTGTTGGTCTACAAATTTGTTTGTAGAGGTAGATTATGTGTATATATAAAACACACACACATATATACACACACATATAGACATATAAACACACACGTCTACACACACAGATATATGTATGTGTATTGTGGATTATGTCTCTATATAAAATGAAATCAAGAAAAGAACTCTGTGCTATTGTACCTGTTATATGGAGAGCTATCACCAATGGCCATACCTGCAAATGCAAACGCTGTGCTCACTGCTTCAGAAGATGAATTTTAGAGGCAAGCTCCCTGGGTTAATGCCTATATCATGTTCTTTTCTTATATTCATGGCATGTTTTTTGTCTCCAGTTCTCAGCCAACCCATTGTTTTCCTTGTTATTTTTGAAATACAATAAGGAGTATGCTGAAAGGAAAGGTGAGCAGAGGACACTGCCAGCTACTGAACTTTGCAATGAGGAAGTGATCAATCCAGGTTTGGTCCACTTAATTTTCAGCCAACATAACGAGTACATTTGTTTTGCTGTACTTTTAAGCTTTGTTGTCAAGGATACAACAATATCCTCTATGTCAGAAGATGAATCTGTTACGAAGAACTACTTTTCATTGGCATTTACTCAATCAAACTTGACATGAAGGCAGCATCTGTCCAATAATTTTTTACTTAAAGTCATTATTTATAATATCCAGCTCAACAACAAAACCCATAAATCTTTCTGAAAGCCAGCTGGAGTGACATTGAATGCTACTTATTTTTTGTCTGAGAAATATCAGAAGGAAGGGCCCTGTAGTGGTCATGCACTGATATATTCTCTTATGATTGAGGTGAAGGGTTCAAATGCAGCATAGACAACAAGGGAGAGAATAAATTTGATGATCTATATGCACAGGACCACCATAAATGTGGCTACTGAAGCTCACAGCGAAGAGGTGGGACGGTCGTACTCAGCCTGTAAGCATCACGTTCACCACGCAGGCTGCATATCCAAGACCAAATACTCTTGTTCGATCAGCTACATCCTATAACGAGATACATTACACAGCATATCTTCACAAATTGGTGTATATTATTGCAAGCTGCTCCTGCTTAAAAAAAACACCCTGTCTATGAGCTCTGCCCAGCACAATGTACTAAACATGTGTCAGCACAGCAGAGCTATAATCTTTCCATCATTCACTGACCACTTGTTTGAAAATTAAAATTAGCTGTTCACTCCCTGCTGGTTGTTCAGCCTGGAGCAGAGAAGGCTCCGGGGAGACCTTCCTGCAGCTGCCAGGGCTGAGAGGGGTTGAGAAGGAAGATGGGGACAGGCTTTTTAGCAGGTCCTCTAGTGACAGGACAAGGGGTAATGGTTTTAAAAAAAAGCGGGCAGAATCAGATGAGATAGAAGGAAGAAATTTTTGACAATGAGGGTGGTGAACCCCTGTCCCAGGTTGCCCAGAGAGGTGGTGGATGCCCCATCCCTGGGAACATCCCAGGTCAGGTTGGACGGGGCTCTGAGCAACCTGCTCGAGTTGAAGATGTCCCTGCTCACTGCAGGGGGTTGGACTAGATGGCCTTGAAAGGTCCCTTCCAACCCAAACTACTCCATGATTCTATGATTTTATGATTGTATGCTCCCTCTTGAAGCACAAACTGGGATCTAAGAAGAGGGTTTATGGCAAATATATGGTCTGGGCAGCATTTAACCCTTTTGCTCTCATGGGTGATGGCACAGGGAGGCTGATACACCATCAAGACTTTTTTCCACAAAAACATGTTTTTAGAGGCAGTCTCCCTCCACACCAGGAATGATTGAGATCTTTTCATTCTTAA
>NW_010522167.1:3970-19705 GCF_000687285.1 Phaethon lepturus
AAAAGCACTGACAGTA
The DNA here is from genome assembly GCF_000687285.1 of Phaethon lepturus. Classification (NCBI taxonomy): domain Eukaryota; kingdom Metazoa; phylum Chordata; class Aves; order Phaethontiformes; family Phaethontidae; genus Phaethon; species Phaethon lepturus. The sequence goes on from NW_010522167.1 coordinate 3,987, forward strand.
GAATATATCAGAAATATATCTTGCTAACCAAACCTGATTGTTTTTTTCAATAGACTTATCAAAACAGATTCAAGGAATCTGTATTATATCTGGAGTGAAGTGGCAGATACTGTCTCAGAGAAATTCTACCTTGAAAACTAATTGTATAGGCTTAGATAGAAGCACTTTCATGTGGGCTGGAAATTAATTGAGAGGCAGCATACAAAAGGCAATGATGAATATTAATGTGCTGAGTTGGTGGCAATATCTAATACGGTGAGATTTTTATCTCCCGTGGACAGGGAAATATTACAGAAAGACATTAAAACCCATGTGATTTCAATTAAGAAAAAATCAAGTTAATACACATATAGGCTTGGAGGGAAACACGCTCAACAGAGTGTGAACTTTTAAACCGAGCAGGGATATACTTACCGTGACCAGCCAGGATACAGCGGTAGATGTTCAGGGTGAGCACTGACCACCCACAGCTCCAGTTTTTCCTTCATTCATGGCCATATGCTGCCCACATCTCTAAAAACAGAGCTGCTGAGAAGGACTTTGACGGGTCCTGGGGAGCCCATGGGCACTGTGTCCACCTGGAGGCATGCAAATGCCTGGCAAAACTCCAGTCCGCAGGTGGAGATGCAACACGCTGTAGGGGTTCAGAGGCATCACTCCTTTGCCTTTTCCTTCAATGCAATACACCTGATTACGCATTACATAAATGATTAATATACATATAAACACATGTTCTTCATGCTAGAAGCTATAGTCAATTATTTCCCCTTCTCCAGAAGCTATTAAATAAAAACAAATGACCGAAACCACTACTGTTTCACTCAAGGGTTTTTTTCAGTTATTGGACTCCATATTGTCACATCCACATACACAAGTTTCCATTAAATGAACTCCAGTACATTTAAAAATTATGGTATGAGAAGAAGTTCCTTTTTACTATTTTGCATTAAAAGCATATAGGTCAGTGCACACCTGAGTGCAGAAACCTCCATCCCTCAAAGATAACTATTGCAAAACACTTGAAATTTATCTTGGAAGATCTGGAAACACTGATTGCTCTGCAAGGGCAGGTGATTTCTGAGAGAGGTCACAGGTAATGGCAGTCTCAGGTAGTAATACGTTTTGCAGAATGTGGGCAATTCCCACCTATGAATCAGTAGGCAGAGAACACGCCTGACCTTGCCAGGGCAACAGCTCTTGGCCGATCTCTTCAGTGGTCTTATATAAACAAATGTACAATTTTCTATAAAGTGAATGGCAATAAACTCCCATAGCTGTCGCTGCAAGTCTTGGACTCTGTTTGCATGAGTAGGTGCAGCTCAGGAGTCTCAGGTCTGCGTTTAGAAGCCCATCACAGTAGTATGTGTCATGGTAGGGACCATCTCTGGGGAGATGCTCGGACTGGTCACAGAAAGCATGGCCAGAGGAGCACAACCTGCACAACCTCTTCCATCCAGAAACACCCTCAGACCAGCTGAGCTGTGCTTGGGCTACATGAATAAAAAAATTGGCCAAGTGCTGCTTTTAAATATGCACTCACATATATGCTTGGGCAGAAAGACTGATTTTTACACTTACTGCAAACACTGGTGGAATAACTAAACTGTTCTCAAACTTCTTCTGCCCTAAGTCAAGCACAGTATGGGAAGGTACAAAAAACGCTATTTATAGCCAGAGGTATATGTAACCGAGCCAGCCCAGAGACCCTTGCATTCATTTTGAAGTTGTTCCAGTAAATAGGAAAAGCAGTTTAGAAAATAATTAAAGAACAGAGCAGTCTCTTTGGCAGAAGATGAGGGAAACAAAACAGGGCCACAAAACTCATCAGTTGTCCAAACTATTGAGACTTTTCTTTGAGCCAAGATTTGTAAAGGGAGAACATTCAGGAGTTCAGGAAGCTGCAACTGGGAAATAACAACTTTGCATTTTTTGGGTTATGCTGGTACTACTACGGCTGAAAAGCAGAAGCTTATTCCAATGGCATGAATTACATTCAGTGGTCACTTATTAATGGTAAAAAATATAAGCTAGCCCTCAGTCAAACATAGAAGGGCAGGCAGCTGATGGAAGCTTAGAAATAATTTTCTAGAGCTGCCTGAAAACAAGAACATTATTTCTCAGAAAAAAGCAAAAGAATTACCACTTGTTTTTGTCTGAGCCCAAAGACAACCTGAGTTCCCTGAAACTCCTCATCCAGCATGGACAAGGTCCTCAGCTGAGAGGTGGAAATGTGGCAGCATGTTCCCTGAATATGCTGGGAAAAAATACTGAAGGTGTTGAGGGAGGAGTGAGAGCCTCCAGGGCAGCTCTGTGATGCATGGTCCAAGCAGGTTTGCTGTTGAGTGCTTTTCGCTGGATTGTGTGCTTGAAAACCTGGCGTTTTGCATACCTCCATTTGCTAATTACCCACATGACGGTGCTCCAGCCTGCTTTGGCACACCTCTGGCATTTAATGTCTTTAAATATTGACAGATGGATCGTTGTCTCCTGTTACTCAGTGAAAGCTGGGAGCATAATGCTAAGCTGATTAAAAGAAAGGGGATCACCAGCTAAATCCATTTCTTCCTGACTTCTAAATGTGGAAGTACCTTCTCATTGCTTAAGGGATATATTTTTGTAAAAGATCCGGCTCCTGAACTAGCAGTACAAACACTCCCTGGATGCTCTTGCAAGGAGCAGATTTTTTTCTTATTCTGCTCAAAGAGTTTCCCCCCCTCCTTATCCTGCTGTGTAAAAAGAGCATTTTTTTGTCTCACCTTGCAAACGAAAGAATCAATTTAATTCTTTCATTGTGAAAAAAAGAAAAAAGAATAATAGTCAAAGCCTGCTACTTAAAAGGAAAATTGTTTAGCACCTCAAGGTCCAAACTTACAGCAAACTACATTGTCCAAACCATTACCTCTGCCCAGATTAGCTATTGATCTGAAGAGACAAAAGGGAAGCAAAGGCACCGAGAAACAAAGAGGCTGTTTGAGCCTCACCCAGCAGGTAAGGGGCAAAGCCAAGAAGAGCAGCCAGTGCTTCTGCCTCTAAAATGTCACGCGTCGTTCCCTGGGCCAGATCAAAAGGGTATTTAATCTGGGATTATAGAAGCTTTTATTCTAATACCTCAGAAAACACTAACCAGTTGTGGGGTTGTGAGCCTACAAATGCCACTGAAACAACATCAGGACCTCAGAACGGGAGATGCAAGGGGAAAAATTGTGAACTCTTCATTTTATTTTCTTTTCCCATTCATATAATACTATACTTGCAGATGATCGTAAGATTATGCTGCAAATGCATTTTGAGAGTAAATACATCTTAAACTGGAACTTTACATCTGTTGATCTCTGTGGTGGGCTCTATTAGGCACAAAGCGCTGAGCTTGGCAAGTGCCTGTGCCCAATCTCCCCTCCACTCTGAGAGCAAACGTCTTTTCACAGACATTATTATGTTCCTAATGTTTGCAGGGTTGCTCCACTGTTAATTGACCCAATAAAAATTATCAAACAGAAATTTCCATTTTTTTTTAGACTGGAAGCTTACAGCGTGCAGGTAAATGAAGATGGAAAACAAGTCAAGGGAAACCAAAATTAACATCACTCTTCTAAGAATGTACAGGCATGAATATGTATGATACATTATAGATTTGACTGATGAATGACCCGTGACTCATCAGAAGTAATGGCTTACACTGAGTAATGGAGGTTCATCTTTCAAGATGAAACATTAGTCACTTAACTGCCTTCCACCGCACTGCAAAAAACCTTTTGGCTGTTTAACTTAAGTACTGTTTTCTTTAGAAGAATTAAAAAAACCCTGTTCCTCGTTTAAATGCGGTGACCCAAAACAAATACTCCAACCCTATTTCCTTGCATCATCTTTGGCTTTGCTGTCATTGCTTTGTCAGTGTTTGGCAGTTAATTGTTCAAAGGTGGATGAAGGGGGCCCGTTCCCCATTAATCAGGAGAGAGATCAGAAATAAAGCAGGTTCCCTCCACACAGGCAGAGCTGAAGAATGGGTTCAGCCAAAGGAGCTGGGATATTGCTAAGACCCAGTTAAGACTGGGAGTGACATTGCTCTGGCTAGTCAGCTGCTCTGGGTGCTTGTGGACCCGCAACGGGTGAATGAACAGCGGCATTGCCCATTGCGTTATGTACATTTAAGAAGTTTCACGCTTTGTCACCCATAGTCAGCCACGTGCACGTTTTTCCTTTCTGCAGCGGCTCAGCCAAAGCGATGAAAGAAGAACTGCCTGGGTCTCTGTAAAACAACAGCTTGGGTCAGGTAATCAGTAGAAGAGACGGTTCCTCCAGACTTTTTCAGCATTGTTAACTGGTCAAATCCAGACCTGTTTTTTCTGATTTAGAAGTATAGAGGAATGCTTCCGCACAAAACCTTAATGAAATGTGATGCATTTTTCTGTGTTTGCTCTGGAAAGCAATGACACTCTCCCACATGTTTTTCATAAACAATTCAAGTTTTCACAATTTAATTTAATGTTTCTCTTTCTATTTGCTCATTAACTTTCCATAAAGCCACCCACATCACCATGACTACCTGCCGTCCACCATTACTAGTGCTTCAAGGCAATATCACACTCCGTGAGCTGTCAGAGGAGGAGGAAAACAGGCAAAGACCTGGGGTGTCTCCTGCCTTCTCCATGCTCCACACTTCTGAGCTTCTCATGAATCGTTCCCTTCTAAACTATTACAATTAAGCTAGAAGATATAAAAAAGGCACCGTGTCATCACTACCATTCATTAAGTAAAACTGATTTTGTAAAGGTAATTTTGCTGAGGAATTCACCAAAAATTGAAGAAAATGTCATCTGAAGTCACCTTTTCTACTCAGGTTTACAAAGCAGCACTGGAAAACCAACCGCAGAATGGTTTATGCTGTATTGTATTGCATTTGCTGTTTGATGGTCTGGTAACACTTTAATAGTCTTGAATGAGCATTTAATTTAGATTTAATAGGGCAGATTCTCTGTTGTAATTAAATATCAATTGATTGTTAAAAGACCACTTGCTAGATTTAATATATAAGAGATAAACCTGGTTTGCTATATAATTAACTCAAAACACAACAATAAAAGTGCAATTAAATTTCCAGAACACAGAACTTGTAAAAAAGTTTATCAAGTTGGTGGATATGAGAGGAATTAAATGAAATTATGTTAAAAATTGTGTTTATTAATGATACAAAGAGCTATTAATTACTTTGGTTAACTATTGATCATTTTGACCTTTGATGTAGAGATTCCTTTGAGATGGAAATCGAACAATGAAAGTGACTGTTCCCACTAGGCATGCATGGTATCAAGAGAGTTTTCTTCAAACAGGTATAGAAAAAATGTCAGGCATCTAGTGCAATTTTAATGTGTTTTTTTTTCCTGTATTGATAGTTAGCGTTTATCTTATCTGTGCTTTAAAAATTCAGCCTTTTATGTATTTAACTTTACCATAATTTACGAATAGGTAATTAATCCCCATTCTATTTTTCTATTATTTGCTTTTGCCATTACTCTTGGAGATTTTTTTAAATAGCGTAAGTCTCTTAGAAGTGGAACAGTCAAAAGGAACAGGCAGAACAATGGTTTTGACCATTGTTAACCATAAAAAGACATCCATGTGCGGAGCATTAATCCTACATCAGAATCAGCTTCCACCAAGCTAGCTAGAAGAAAACAAAAACATAAATGATGCAAGCATCTTAGAAATTAACCTCAAAGAACGTTTATATGGCTGGCATTGCTCTGAACTTCCATGACACATGTTAAGTCCTTGCACTAATAAAGTTATTTTCTCATTACAAGGGATCAGCAAGACTCTCTTCACAGCTATGCCACCCACACGCATCTTGCAATATGCCCAAAAAAGTGATCTTTCCTCCCCACAACATATGCTGCACACCAAAAACAAACAATAACACAGCAGAATATTAGTATCTTTTGTTCTGCCCAGAGTCCCTGGCACAGGCAGCCCAACCCACTGCCCGCCAGGCACCTTCACTCATTTTTCTTCCATTCGAATTTAAGGAGGCAAAGATTTTTCAATAAATGCCATTTAAAATAATGCGGTTGTGATCCCATTCGAGGATGCCACCCGTGAATTGGCCGGGTGTTTGGTGGGACAAAGGGTGAGCAGAGCATGTCTACTCTCCATGACCTTCGCAGATGGGATTTGCTTGTCCCAGCCACAGCTGAGCTGCCTGTGAAAGCTGCCTGCTTTCATGATGACAAATCCCAGATGCAGGCTTAAGTGCATCAACATCTTTATTTATTTATTTATTTATGGTTCAGACTTCCTTTTCATTTCCCCTGAAATTACCTGTCAAAACCGTTCTAGGGTTTTGACAAAAAAAAGTAAAACCAGGATTGTTTTTTAAGTCCACTCTTTGCCAAAAAAACAGGCTGAGAAGGGTGTGTTCCATGCAATGGAAATAGAATTGCTAATAGCAGGAAAGTCTTTTGAGGTGCTGGGTGGATTGTGCAAAGAGTGACAGAAGCAGGAAAAAAACCTGAGATGGATGCTCAGGCCAGTGCGATGGGCAAACAGGACGTTAATCACAGAATCACTAAGGTTGGAAAGAACCTTCAAGATCATCAAGACCAACCATTAATCCAGCACCACCATGTCCCCTAAACCATGTCCTGAAGCGCCACGTCCACACGTTTTTTGAACACTTCCAGAGATGGCGACTCCACCACCTCCCTGGGCAGCCTGTACCAATGCTTGACCAAATGCTTGAGCACTCTCTGAAGAAATTTTTCCTAATATCCAATCTAAGCCTCCCCTGGTGCAACTTGAGGCCATTTCCTCTTGTTCTATCCCTATTTAGTTGGGAGAAGAGACCAACACCCACCTCACCACAACCCCCTTTCAGGCAGTTGCAGAGAGCGATGAGGGCTCCCCTCAGCCTCCTCTTCTCCAGACTGAACACCCCCAGTTCCCTCAGCCGCTCCCCATCAGACTTGTGCTCCAGACCCCTCCCCAGCTCCATTGCCCTTCTCTGGACACGCTCCAGCACCTCAACGTCCTTCTTGTCATGAGGGGCCAATGACGGCTCTTGTGGCACAAACACTTCAGGCGCTGTGACTTTGGGAAGAGGGGTGGGACTTCCTTTTAATTCACATTTTTTCCACTGAATGCGAGAGAAGTGAGGATTAAAAAATGGCTCGAGCGACAGGACCACTGAGCAGCAGTAAGTGCAGAGAGGACAGCCCCTTCAGTCACACTGTTTGCTTTTGTCCAGATAGCGCTTTTGGATGAGTCCGGGTAGAAATAAAGTGGAACATGAGAAGTTTTCTCTCGGCCGCCAAAGCCGGGCCAGAGAGCTCTGGTTTTATTTATGTTTTAGAGGCGTAACAAGCCCGCATTTACAGCACGCTGGAGCCAGCGGGGAGGATGCGGGTCGAAGGAGGCTCACCCGCAGGCTGACTTTTATTAGAGCTTGAAAAGCCAGCGAGCAGGCAGCCGGGGAACAAATATTACTGCCTGAGAGACGATGGCACATTTCGGGCCACGGTGAAAATAACAGAACAAATTCATCACCGTTCGAACTCTGCCGGCACCGGCAGCTCGTGCTCCTCTGTGCCCATCTGTTCCCAGCGGAAACTCGCCTTGAGGAGTATTTGCGTGGCTGGGATGTTCGGGAGGAATCGAGCACAGCAGAAAACATGGTAAATGCTGGTAAATCGGAGGGCTGGCTGCAGGCAGACGCTGCGGTGCCGGTCTGCCTGCTTCACAACGCCGCGCGTGGCAGCGCGCACCTGCCTGTGCGTGCGCACCCGCTCCCCATACATCTCTCGATGGCGAGGACCAAACCATCAGCCACTTCTGGTCATTCCTGGTAACCAGCCATCAGGAAGGAGAGATTTATAGACAACGCTTTTATGTAGCCAAAACACCCAGGAATAAAGAGATGGTTTTTGGACCTCCTGCTACAAAGACAGCTAAAGCATCCCTGTATCTTTATTTCCGATGGAAAAATGTGTTTGTTCAACCAGTCCCTAAAGCCTGGTCCTTTAGCACGCACACTCTTAGGGCACGGAGCAGCTCTTGCTAGGGACTTGCACACCTCCTGCCACGGTGAACCCCCGAACTGGATAAAGCCTCTAAACTCTACCCTACTATAAACATTGGATAATAAAGTGAAAATCTTCCTTAAGGGCAAAAATGTCCTGTAATTACTCAATAGAGACAAAGGCAGAACTGAAAAAGGTCCCTTTCGATGGCTGGAGAGAAAAATCTGACAACTCATTCCTAAAACTCAAGAACAGCAACCACCAAATGAACATGGGGGACAACTGCTGTAGCAGGCAACTTATTCTGTTTACATGAACAAGGTTTTTGCCCTAAATCACATCTCAGTCTCACCTATGTGATGTAAAAACTGAAATGAAACAAAGCACTTACCTGGAATTACTTTTAGCACAACAGCAAGGATACACTTGGATGTTTATATTTGATTTTTAGGTCTTGCATATTGCTTGTGGAAAATTAGCACCAGCCTTCTGTAACTCACAGCGTACAATTTACCAATATGTAAATCTTAGTTTCACATAGCTCAAAAATAGCAAAGCTTAAAGTCTTTGCAGCCGAGAACCAAACTGATCCAGCTCTCTGGAGAGTTAATGCAAAATCTCCCATTGACTTTTATAGGCATTAGAGCAGACCCTCGGCTGACTTTATAATCTACAAAGGGAAAATAATTGAGATTTCCAGAAAATTGGCTCAGCATTATTTTAACACTATAAATGTTTCTGCTCGGAAACAGTAGACTTTGCATGTTTTTCTCCCAATCCAAAGATAAAACTGTTCCCATAAAAAATACTTTGTTAAAATGTTTTTTGGAGAAGGTCCCATCTTTGAAACATGCATTTACTAAGGATATCTCACAAGTGACTTTCTCATTTGAGATCACCTCATTTCCACCAGAGTGGTAATTTCTCATATCATTACTTTCTAAGTAGGCAGTAACTTTCTTCCTCCTTCCTTTCCTCCTGCCAAAAGCCTTCCCACTCCTGTCTTTATAGTTACTTCCCCCCTTTTATTGTAGCAAGGAAGTAATTAAAAGCCAAACATTTTTAGCATTAGCACAACAGGAAGGATGTAGATCAAGAATAGAGCATCAAAAAAAAAAAAAAAAAAAAGGTTGTTCTATTAATTTATCTGGTGCTTCTTTTTCCCAGGAACCAACCATCACTAAACCCAGAAGTTTCAGCCCTCTCCTCCAGGTCCTGCTATTCGAGCTCATCTGCGGGCAAGCGCGGGGTGCCAGCCCGTTCCTCCCGACAAGAGGTAGCGTACAGTAATGTGTTAAAATGTAGCAACTGGATTGTCAAGCGGAAATTTTAGTGAGAGAAGACAGATAAAAACCCGAATTTTCAGAACACATCCAGGTATGCAAGTCCTCAGCCTTCACAGTGGATTTGTGCTAATTTAGGAAATTTTTTTTGCATCCGCTTTTGCTTATTTATTTTTCAAGATAGAAAGTCTGCAATAACCAGGAGAACTTCTGCTGACCAAACTCTAGGAAAACACTCTCCTCCTCCACCCCCACAAAAAAATCATTTACTTTGAAAATGGGTTGTTTACTTATTTGAATAGCTTCATTTTAGGGACAAGGTTTAGGGGTGGACTTGGCAATGTTAGGTTTATGGTTGGACTTGGTGATCCTAAAGGTTTTTTCCAACCAAAACAATTTTATGATTCTATGATTTTGATATGGTAACACATCCTCACCGAAGCATTACCCAAACCTGTTGCATTTTCCCTTTCTGAGCAAGGTTTTGAAAACACACACGCACAGAAAATTAGAGCCGTACAGATCAATCGGTGGCAGGATACTCCAGCTGCCGCTCCGATTTCCTCCCTCACCTTCTTCTCTATTTAGAGCTCTGGAAATTTTTTGTAAGTGGAAAGCTTGGCTGCAGCCTCTCCACTAACAAGTGCCTTCATTTGCATTCACTTTACATCAGCAGAAACAAAGCTTCCTTTTTTTTTCCTTGCAGGAAGAACAAACAAAAGCTTTATTATTCTCTGCATTGTCTGCAGAAGTCAGACAACTCTTTGGCTTCAGCGAAGATCAAATATTAATGCCATATTCCAAGCAGGATTTTTGAAGCTATCGGCCTCACATGCTTGTTGAAAACAGTGGCTGGAGAAAACTTTTTACAGAGAAGTCCTTTAAAGCGTGTGATGCTCGCAGATGAAAAACAGTAGGTTGTTGAATGTTATTTTTGAAGAAACTGGGGGAAGCGATGCTAGGCCAGTCAGAATCCCCTGCCAAATAATCAGCGTGGAAACCAGCAGAGGCAGGGCTTCATTTTCAGATACGGAGCTTCAGAAATGAGCAGGGGGAGAGGCCGGTGCTTGCCTGGCCCCCGGGGCGCACCGGCCGCGGTGCCAGGCTGGCATTTCAACCTAATCCCATCCCACAGCCCCCAGCTTAAGACAGACAAAATGTGAGAAACTTTGACAGCGTCATCTCCACTAAAACCACCTCTATCAATTTGCCAGCTTCAGGCAGTGACCATTATTTCAAAAAAATAACAATTTCTTTTCTCTTTGCTCTTTCTTTAGACTCTGCCACCTCTTAATCCTTGCGGCTGGAGGCGGACACCTGTATTGTTTATATTCACACGGAGCCCTGTGACACACGAGGGAGCCAGGGGACAGGTAGGAGAGAGGAAGGATGATGACCACAAGAGCGGGATGGTCCTCCAGCCTCAGAGAGGAGGTGGAGGGAGATTTCCTAGAGAAGTGGGAGTCTTTTCATGCTTTTGACTGAGTGTTTTTTGTTGGTTCACTCCTGGTCTGCTTTTAGCATTAGTGCCCTCCTAGGACAACTAAGTGCTGTCTCTTGTTGGAGAAGCGGCATAAGCTCCAGAAGAAATTTCCGCTGGGGCTCTACAAACATTCCCAGAAGCAGAAGACACTGCGGACCTCTACCAGCTGCTGAGAGGAGGGGAAAGAGCCTTAATTTCTGGGTGAACGTTAGTCCCCATCTCTTCCCACCGCTGCCAGAAAAGACCCTGGGGTGGGTGGCCATGGACTAACTGGTGACAGCATCTGATCTGGTTGTGCAATACCCCAAAAGGGACGAGTCACAACCTCCCTCCGAAACAGAGACTCCGGCTGCACCTGATGGTCAGAAATATAGCCAGACCCCTCAGCCTTTGCTCTTGAAACTTCTACCCCAAATGGAAGAATTCCACTTATTTGAGAGACCATGAGGAGGTGGAGATTTCTGTTTGCTTCTTAAAAAAACACCAACATTCAATAAAAATTCCAACTGAACCTTTCTACTTGTGCAAAGATTTGGGAGCTCATATCAGAAGCATCTTTCTGAATTTCCAGGAGCTTGTGTGCCCAAACACCTCATTTTTCTGCAGTGTCATCACCTAGTTAAATCTGACACCTGAAACTATTTTTCATAGAAGAGTAAGAATTCATGATGTTCAACTTAATTTGTTATTCATGAAACAATCACCCTCAAAATCTTTTCCAACCTGTAGAGAAAGCATGGTCACCCAGATGTTCACTACCCCATCTCCCTCCCCAGCCTGCCCACATCAGCTGCTGAAAACTCTTAGGAAATACTATCTAAAGTTGATTAAAACACAAGAATGACTGTACTGGGTCAGACCAAAGGTCCATCCAGGGTAACCTCCTGTCCCCAAGCATGGCCATGGCTAACCCAGTTTCTAGCTTGGAGATCTGCTGAGCAGGAGGTGTGACAAAAGCTGCTGCATATGCTACAAACCCTGTTTAAAGGACGTGAGTTTCTCTGCAGAACTGCTGGGAACAATAAAGACTGTTTAAACTCTTTGGAGAACAGTGTTATAATTTACAACAAACGTACCCTTAAATCCTTCAAGAAGGGACCATAAACAGAACATGCCTTCCCACTCAGAGGCAGACCTCTAGATGTATTTTGTTTCCAAAGAGGACCACTTTCATTATGTTGGCTGCTAGCTAAAGAGTTTTTTACGTTGCTGGATTTACAAACAGATATCTTATTCCTACTGCTTTCATTGTACATCACAAAGAAACCAGAATGTGTTCTTTCAAAGTCCTTAACAATTCCTTACAGCTCTGCAACATCTGAGATTACAGAGAAATAAAGCAAGAACAAAGTTATAGCGAAGGTAAATATTAGCGAGAGACCACACTTCATCCTCCTCTTCTGTGGGGCTCCTGAGAGCAGACGCTGAGCAATGGAAATGCTGCTCTCAATCGTCAAAACCCTGCAACTGCATATACCTGCATCGCAATTACCTGCGTGCTGCACTGCATCATCTACAAACTTGCGGTGACAAAGGAGACAGATCAGACTCCTTTTAATTTTTCTTCTATTGTCTCCAAAAAGTAGCCATAAACTGTGATGAAATATATGTTGGTAGGGAACTGCATAGGGACACCTGATGGCTTTAACTCCTTAACAAACGAACCTACACAAACTCTGCTACGCTTTATGCGTAGGCAATCTGCATTTTATACTCTTATCAACTGTTATTCTGTTCCAAGGACACAGTGCAGGAGGAATCACAGCTTTAGCAGATTGGGGAAAAATCTAAATGTCCAGTTTCCACTCCAAATCAATACTTCTGCCTTTGGGATGACTCAACTGCTTTTCTTCACCATCCACTCCCTGAATCTTGGCTTAGCTTTTTTTGGATCCACATGCTGTACCTTGAAAAAGCTAACAATGTGGTTTTGCAACATGGGATCTCTTCATTTCTTTATGAGTCTTGGTATGGACACTGGAGCATCCCATCATCTCTGGGCTGGCCAAGATTTTACGGGAATCAGGCTGAACAAGCACAGGACAAGGAGCTATCTCCACCTCCAAGCGCTGACAGTGCAGACAGACCCTCAATAAGAGAAACTGCCTCTATTTTTTATAAGCAGCAGTATAGCACAGTGAAATTAAGGGCTCCTGTCAAAAAGGAATACCATTTGTGGAGAATAGAGGTATTTACCTTTCACAAAAGTGATCACTAAAACCTGCTTTATTCCAGCAAGATGTCACTAAACTTCATACAAGTACCAAAGGTTCTTCCATCGCTTGTACCTGATGTGCTGCCACCAATGTCCTTGTCTAGCAAATAATAAATAATATTCAAAATAATAAATGAGTCTGTCTTCCAGATAGATGGACAACATGGGCACCCTTGCCCTGCCTCAGAGAGATGTTCTCAGCGAGACATCTTAGCGTGGGGAAAAGCCATAGCCCTGCCTGCAGCATTTCCAAAAATTCCCATTGCTAAGATATGTTCTGTGCTATGAACCTGTTCCCAGGGGCTTTCCCTCCCATCACAGTATGGAGACCAGAGAGACTTCTGCTTGTGAAGGCTGTTCTGGAGCATAGGCTCAAGAACATGAGAAATGCAAAGACGACTTTGAAAGCCCGGAGAGATGTGACACAGGGATGTGCCCATGGCCAGGCAGGGACTGTACCATGGAGTGGGAGCTGTGGGCAGCCTGTGGGGCCAACGCTGCCACAGGGTCTGTGGCATGGGGGGCTTTACGATGACCCTGTCATCTGCCATTGCCCATTTACTGAAAAGCTGGATCTGGACAGTTCCATTTCCAAATGTTCATTGGTGTATAGGTAAGCAAAGGGAATGATGATGAACTGACACCTCCCTCCCATTGCCCCTGTGCATTTTGACATCAATGTCTTATCCTCTTGGATTACACTGAATCCACAGAGAGACCCTTGGCACTCAAAGCCTCCTAAAATAATCTGTGGGGGGAAGTGATCAAGACAGAGCTGTAGCAAAGAGGGAGCTCTGAGGGAAACAGCAGTCCTCCGAGGCATGGTCCTTTTTGGGAATTCCAGTGGATTTACAGGCTTTAAAGCATTTCTCCATCCCTGCATTAATAAGATACCTCACCCCTTCACAAAGAAGCAAAACCGTATATATCTATATATAAATTATTTTTTAAACACATATATAAATACCTCTGTATGGGGAGGGGGAGAGAAGCAGAGGAAAAGGAGATAGGAAGACCACAGTTCAGGATGCAGCCCAATAGCCATAGTAAGCGTATACCTGTCATGCCCACTCCTCTGCCAGCCTGGCACTAATACTAAGTAAGAAAAATCTGGCTCTGAGCATCATGCATGAGTCCTTCAATGACTTTAAGATGATATTAATTTGTTGTGGCTTCTTAAGGTAGATTTCAGTTATTGCAGATTTTTTAATACCTATGGGGAGAACACGGAAGATTGTCAGCATTGCCTGATTTGAAATGTGATGTAATTATCATCAAGCCTTAGTAAAGGATTTTAAATTAAAGACAAGTTGGTCTGTAAATACTTTGTGTCTAGATTATTGTTCTCTTTTCCTAATGGCTTTTGGCATAGGCCTTGTCAGTGGTTTATTGTACAACCCTTTGGCTGTGACAGTATCTTCTATGAATAAATCATACACTTCACTAAGCACCAGACGATGGCAAAATGCAACAGCAGATGAAATAAGCAATAAAGAACCATTACAGCTGCCTGTTCTCCTCTGCAAGTTTACATCACCATCTGATTTAATTTCCTATTTGTAAAGGCGCAGCTCACTGCAATGCTATTATGAAATAAAATCATAAATGTTCACATGGACACAAATGCAAAGTGAGGCACCTGCTTGGTTACGAGATGTTTACTCCCTCAGCAATGTTGTTCAGCATCTTATTTGTACACTTGGGTCAGAAAGAGAAGGATTTACAGAGGATAAAATATCTTGGGCATGTTACTGTCACAACTGCAAGAGTTCACAGAATCACAGAATCATTAACGTTGGAAAAGACCTTTAAGATCATCAAGTCCAACCACCAACCCAACACCATCATGCCCACTAAACCATATCCTGAAGTGCCATGTCTACATGTTTTTGAACACTTCCAGTGATGGTGAATCCACCACCTCCCCGGGCAGCCTGTGACAATGCCTGACCACTCTCTCCATAAAGAAATTTTTCCTAATATCTAGTCTAAATGTTCTCTGGCACAACTTGAGGCCATTTCCTCTCATCCTATCGCTGGTTACTTGGGAGAAGTGACCAACAAAATGAAATGTAACTAACAAGGGTAGGGGATAAAATAGGCTACACAAGCATTTCTCTTCTGGACTTATTGGTAGCATCGAGCTTACCAAGCTCTCGAGCTGGAAACATAAATTGTAGCTTTGCCCCTAAACTTGGGACCTCAGCGTGCTGCACCACAAGAGTGAGAATTGGCTGAACTCTTGTCTTTCAAAGCATGCAACAACGAGGCTACACAACTTGCTCTGGGACACAAAGAGTGAGAAGGCCAAGGCCAGGGGTATAACTCAGGCTGTTTACTTGTCCACTGCCTAATTCCAGCTTAACTCCTTCTTGACACGTTAGGCCACGCAACAGGTCATCTGGGTAATGGCAAAGGCAAAGCTTTGGGGGACATAACCACACGCTAGAAACAAAACCATCTGTAAGAGCTGTGGCAGCTGTTCTGCAGTCTTCTTGTGGAAATGTGGTGCCTAGCGGAATTGGTTTTGGTCTCTACTCGTTTTCCCTATTTCTCTTCCAAGCCATCCTTCATAAACATGAGTAGCTGTAACCATGTGGACATTTTTGCTGACCACATTTGTTTCAGAATGGCTCTGAGCAGACATGCAGCTATGGTGTGCCACAGCCTGCTACCCTTGTAGTGCATTGGGTTTGCGGGGGCTGCAGGGGCGGCTTCTGTGAGAA
>NW_010522168.1:0-738 GCF_000687285.1 Phaethon lepturus
GGAGCCCTTGGAAGTACCTTGACGGGAAGGTATGAATTGTTGTCTCTGGGTTTGTCAGCTTAGGAACAACGTAAAGCCATGTAGTTCTCGTGTACCTTTAAAATCTATCTTAGAACCAAATTGCAATTTTTGGAGGGCACAAGTTCATACAGAAGAATTAGCACTGAGCTGCTGCTCTGGATGCAAGTCTGCCTCGGTGCAGCTGTGGCAATATTCTAGAAATAAAGCACAGTGCAAATGACGGACACCTTTTCATACCTTCCCTCAAGAGTATTCCAAAGTGTGTGTTGGTTTTTTTTCATTCCTCTTATACATATATACTATATATATGTAGTACATATATACATACATATACATATATACAATCATGCACTTCTGAAAGAGGTTTTTGTACAGTTCTTTGGCTTGCCTGGAGATGGCAATGTGGCAGTGTAATTGTTACACCACGGCCTACTCCCAGGAATATACAGAAATTACATTAATAATAAAAAATAAAGCTCAGTTTGAGCCAGTTCTGCAAAAATATAGGGAATAAATACGTTAGAAACTTACAGATAATGTAGCTGAAACACAGCTGATTTAACTAAATGAGAAGCTTTCTGAATGGTAAATTAATTTTTTATTGCACCCGGACACCCAACATACTTTTAATGTCGTGTAACATCCATTTTAGTGAATGACTTACAATAAACATAAGCAATGGCCCTTCGCTGTCGCTCATCGGCTGGGTGACGCGCG